>NC_090061.1:10860050-11017550 GCF_038355195.1 Osmerus mordax
CGTATTTCAATGAGGTTCATTATGTCTTTATCAAAGTCAAATATGTGTAACACACAGGATATTAAGGTTGCTCCGTGGAGCAAAAGAGGGGATTAACTGACGGGATAAAAGCAGGACATTCTTACCTTTACATTCAAGTTAACTGTCTGTACAGTAGTATGATGACAAGTGACGGTTTCTACCTATCCCAACAGCCTGTTTAACACACAACCAGTAAACTGTTCAACTTCAATTTAGTAACAGGGATGATTGACAGACTCTGTCAATCGTCCCTGGAGGAGAACCTGACGTCCTCCCAGACAAAAACAAGCACAAGAGTTTCTTTAATCAGCTTTTCTCTCTTGAAGTTGTATCTGTCACAACAAGACCGCTAAAGATGAGAGGGCTAGAGCACTATCCGTCTTGCTCTAGTTACAATGACAGAACCAGATTCTCAACCTCCTAATTGTTATCTTATTTACGAGAGACAGGAGAAAAACATCTTTGATGGCGGCTGTTAATTCAATAAGAGTGACTAACAGAACCTTTTGCTGGAGGAGGGGACGGCAGCTTTAACATCATGTCGTGTGAATAACTTTGTTTGGTTGAGGTGTACAGCAGAACATTGGTCAAAAAAGTATTGATGTCATAACATACATAGCAACACACTAGGGTAGTTGCTATGTATCATCATATGGAAGGAAGACTACCAAGTCCAGAGCGACCTCCTTTCATACGTTTCAAACAGGAAGGCTCAAGACTGCCTAGACGTGCAGGACCCACAAGTCCACTGTGTTTGTTCTTGTTACAAATTGCAACTAAAAAACAGTCCTGAAGACATTTTGCAGGGCCATAAACTCTAGTTTTCATTAAACCGGCATAAAAAAATGGGACATATTAGATATTGTTCTACGGCAATCACTTCACCTCTTAAGGTTGCAGTGCCAGATATGTCTGTGTCTATTCGATCCATTCACCACAGATCAAGTGTCTGTCTCTCTGCCCTCATCCAACACCCTGGAGTTGGGAGAAGACGGACAAAAAACAGGCCTGAGAAATGTGATCCTGTTGGAGATATTGATCCACCGCAACTCCAGAGTCCAATGGAGACCCCTGGCAGAGGCAGTAAGAATCTAGACACGTGTGGAGGGGTGTGGGGGGTGTGTGTGGAGAGAGGGGGGGGGGGGTATGGGTGTTCATGTCTTCATTTCCTGCCTCACGTGTGGAGAACGTACAAAAAACAACTAGACACACATCCATTAGGTGGGCTCTGTGGAACGCTGGTGTGTGCAGGTTATAGAGATGAAGGTGCATTGTCTCATAGCTAATGGCTGTTCTCTGCTCCATTATCCAATAACAGACAGACACACAGCTATCTGGAGACTAATGAACACATTAGCCAGTCACCTCATGCATGGACTCTTCACTGAGCATAAAAAGAAGAAACGTGTATAAAGCAGAGGACGGAGAAGCTCTGTACTTCAGAGAAAGTAGGCCAACTGCAGAGAAAGACACTTAAGGACATGGGCCAAAAACTCCTTGATCAGCAGTTTCAGTGAAAACCACAGGAGACTTTGCTGGTGCGGCCAAAGAAAGCATCTGCTCAAACTGTAGCTAAGCATTCAGAGAATGGAACACTTCTACCAAACGCTGAACATTTTCTCTAGGTGAACCCAAATCCGTAAAACCGATGTTTGCGATAAAGACCGCTTGCATAGAGACAGCACATTTATACCACAGAGTGTCAAACAAGTAACACACCACGTCAGACTAAAAAAAACAAGTAGGCGCGTTCCAGCCTCTTCACCCACTTGAGAGGAAGCTAATCAGAACAGAGGTTAAAGGTCCCATTGGGCCGGGTGAACGGCTAGATGAGGTCTTTTGTTGCCTCTGTCTGTGGCCATCTCCACCACGAGTCTGTTTAAATAGCTCTCTTCTTCCATCCCATCTAGTCTCCGAGCAGCCTGACTTCCTGAAGGCTCTTCCAGATCTCTTCTTCTTTTGTTCCTTACGTTGGCATCCTTCAGCAGACAGTTTCTTCCCCTCCAGCTGTTGCTGACAGCATCTTATCACCTGCAGTGAATTACAACAGACAGGCCTTATCTACAGCAGCCAATTAGAATCAAGGGAACTGTTTACAGCTCAGTGAACTACCACGGCTCTTATCTGGCCCCGCCTACCCCACCAGATAGCACAGGCCTCTATTGTCACCCTACAGCACCTGGACTCCCCAGCATCCTATGCCAGGATCCTGTTTGTGGACTTCAGCTCTGCCTTCAATACCATCATCCCCACCCTGCTTCAGGACAAGCTCTCCCAGCTGAACGTGCCTGATTCCACCTGCAGGTGGATCACAGACTTCCTGTCTGACAGGAAGCAGTGCGTTAAGCTGGGAACACAAGTCTCTGACTCCTGGTCCATCAGCACCGGATCACCTCAGGGCTGCGTCCTTTCTCCTCTGCTCTTCTCCCTGTACACCAACAGTTGCACCTCCAGTCATCCGTCCGTCAAACTCCTGAAGTTTGCGGACGACACCACCCTTATTGGGCTCATCTCTGGTGGAGACGAGTCTGATTATAGGTGGGAAGCGGCCAACCTGGTGCAGCCAAAACAACTTAGAGCTCAATGCTCTTAAGACAGTGGAGATGGTTGTGGACTTCAGGAGGAACACAGCCCCACTCACCCCCATCACCCTGTGTGACTCCCCAGTCAACACTGTGGAGTCCTTCCGCTTCCTGGGCACTATCCTCTCCCAGGACCTCAAGTGGGAACTGAACATCAGCTCCCTCATCAAGAAAGCACAACAGAGGATGTACTTCCTTCGGCAGCTGAAGAAGTTCAACCTGCCAAAGACAATGATGGTGCACTTCTACTCAGCCATCATTGAGTCCATCCTCACCTCCTACATCACTGTCTGGTACGCTGCTGCCACTGCCAAGGACAAGAGCAGACTGCAGCGTATCATCCGTACTGCTGAGAAGGTGATTGGCTGCAATCTGCCTACCCTCGAGGACCTGCACACCTCGAGGACCCTGAGGCGAGCGAGGAAGATTGTGGCCGACTCCTCCCACCCTGGACACTCCCTGTTTCAGTCACTCCCCTCCGGCAGAAGGCTGCGGTCCATCAGGACCAATACCTCACGCCACAAAAACAGTTTCTTCCCTTCCGCTGTTGGCCTCTTCAACAAGGCCAAGGGACCACACTGACTCTAATGACTTCTTGCTTAAAACACACTGCTTTTTGCACTGCATTACAAAATGGTATCTTGTACATTTGTATTTTTTGTAATATTTGTATTTTTATATTGTAATTTACGGAAACTTATATTTTATTTTATTGTATATTTAATTCTATTCTAATCCCACTTAGTACTGCTAGTTTATGTACCCTTAGTATAGATAGTCCACATATTTAAATTTTAGGTATATATTTATTGTATGCACCTTCCTGCCAAAGCAAATTCCTTGTCTGTGCAAACTTTCATGTCGAATAAATCCCATTATGATTCTGAAGTCACTCAGCTCCAACCCAAACAATTTCTCTTGACGGCTGGAGCCCAGCCTGCAACAACACTGTTTATGATCTACTTGATGAAAGGCTACAGCTACTCTGACACACACTCTGAGTGTGTGTCTCTGTGTGTGTGTATGTGTGTGTGACTGCTTGACCCCTCCAGCTAACACACACCATTAAAAATAAATCACCAGAAGCAGGAATAGACAAGGGTAAAATGGCGCTCACATTAGCCTCTTCACAGATGTGATTATGAGAGAGGAGATTTAGAGACGACCTTCTTCTGAGGACAACAAATAAACACCGGCAGAGCTTGCTGGTGAGAGTGAGTGGCAATCCATGGGTAACACTGAGGGAAGGTGGCTGTGCTGCTCATGGACTGTGGGATGTGGTCAGGTGACATGGTCAGGTTACAGGGTCAGGTGACATAAATGACAGTCAAGTAGCTGTTGCCAGAGATGTGCTCAGGCATGTCAAGGCCACACCACTGTGACATCTAGGCCATTTCTACAGTAGACTGACCACAAGAGACCAGTTATCCCACATCCAGTCCATCACTGCCGGTAAACAAGCACACATTTACCCACACACTTCACTGCTGATGGTCGACTGAGATGCTCAGAGATGGCTGGGTTGTCTATATGTGTCACCTCCAGCCAAAGCAGTGGTCCTCATAGTCTTTTAATGGCCAACCTTTCCTCAAATGGTGTGAGGGGTTGGCTAGTTCCCTGATGGAGTGCTACAGTGACAGTGAAGGGAGAATTTTAGTGAGAGGAAACATGGGATCATGGGATAGGTTTAACCAAGGACACTTTCTCAGATCATTTAAATTTAGAGGGTTGGTACTATTTTTGATGTTTAGACAAAAAAATGACTACCCCCAATTGTTTTTTGTTATCAACGGCTACAAAGTGTAATTTGGTTATTTCATTCCCGTATCAGCAATACCCTCATTCATTATCAACAAAGACAAGCCTGAAGAAGGACCGTTAACAGCATTTAGCTCTCTATGCTCAAACAATGACAAGTCAGTGGCTGTAAGAAACATGACTGAATATCAAAGATCCCTGTTTACAACCATGAATGACCTTTTAACACCACTGAGACACTCACTGAGGAGATCCAAACCCTGAACTAAACCCGACAGGCGCTTATGGGTGCCGAACAGAATAATGTTTTCAGGTTGTTAACAAAGCCACTGTTGTGTTGATACAAAAATAACAACATCATGATAGTATACCCTGAGGCCGTCAGATATATATAGAAACTGACACATCAAAGAGAGACGGCTTGTTCTCGCTGCAAAGCTGTAAGAAATCAGAATGCGAAACTACAGTTAGATGAACAGCAGTCTGGTCTATACAAGCTCATTCGTTTCATCTGATTACTATGCTATCCCCAGAAGATGTTTTATTACAAATGCTCCAGTAAAGAAGACTCATTTAGTTTATAACATTAATTGGTGGAAAGCTTTTTGTGAATGTATCGCTTTCATACAAAATATGAATCCATAAATTGAAGAGGCAGGATAGGCTCATGAGCTCTCAAGATATATGAAATGCTGTCATTTTGTTGCCCTCCACACAATTAGAGGAAGAGAGAGAGAGAGAGAGCTAAGGAGTTACTATTGGAAATGAGGTTTGCCAAGCAGATTACATTTCCAACCAGAGATGAATATCTGTCCTTCCTATGTGTCAAGGAAAGATGGAGGGAGTGATAGAGTGAACAGATCTGGAGAGAGATCCGGAGGAGAACAGATCCATCAACCTGCCTTTGTGGAATCATTTACTTGTCATGCCAAGGATCTGGAGATGGAGGGTATTTTGGAGGGCAGAAAAGATTGTTTTTAAGAAATTCCAGCAACATCTCCATATGGAACCCCCTAGACTTGATCCTACGTATCCTGTGACGGATACAACCTCTATATAGTGTGGTCTATGTAGTGTGTAGCTAGAGTGTAGAGACCAATCAACACCATCTGGAAGACCTACCTTGATGGAACGGTTACATGTGTGGAAGTGAGGCTTAAACAAGCCCAGGTCTTTTTGCCTCAATTACAGCTACAATGATTTGTTTTTGTTACAGGAGGTACTATTATGTCCCATTACAAATCAGCAGTTTGTAGATGATACTTGTTAATGGTGCAAAGAGTACTTCCACAGAGCAAAACACGTTCCAACATGGTTTGCTCTGTAGCCTAATGTTCATTCACAATATTGAACTACAAAGAGAAGAATATAGATTTCAAGTTGTGTCTAAGGTGTATTTCAATTCTCACTGCGTGGAAGAACATGATACAGGCTAGAAGTGGAAAGGCCACTAATATCTAACATGAGGTTATTAAAGGTGTACACAGTATCTAACTATAAAGGCAGGAATATTTCTGCTTGTGTGTTAGTGTGTGCCTCGATAATTGAGAACCAGGCGCTGTATGAGGTTACAAGTCGGCAGGTGTCTTGCTCAGGACCCAAGGAAGTGCAGTGCCATGTGTGACGTTTGGATCCATGACTCCATCGCTTAGTTCAGCTTAATATGCCGCCGACTTGAACCTGCCGACTTGCAACTTCAGACAGTGGTCGGTTTGCGAGATTATCGAGTCACAATCAGACTCAGACACACACATTCTTGCCTTTATAGTTCTAGAATGAAAGAAAGTGTGGAATACCTCTGAAAGGGTCTGTACGTGTAGGGGGGGGGGGGGGACTGGCTAACATTCAGGAGACGATTCATCATAAAAGCCAGAACTAGACAGCATTCTACACTACCGTAACGTTTTAACCTCCTCGTGGGAGGCCGTTAATGGAGACAGCCATGAAAACTGCATCGAAGATCCTACGCAAAAAACAAGAAAGAATTTGAAGATGGAGAAAAGACACAGAGTTGGGGCGGACCATTCGAAAAAGCAATCCTCTTTATGGAGGTCAGAGAAGAGGGAAAAAGCCATCCTCTGCTCCTGCCTTCAGCATCAGAGGAGTGGCCTGGAAATAGCAATCAGAGGGGGTTAGTGGTCAAGCAAGCTGCAGGGTGTTGTCATCACAGACTCAGACACAGAAAACCCTGAAAGAAACCTCTTGAAATGCAGACTTGCAGGGTAGATGAGACCCGCCCCTTCACTGCAGCACTGAAGTAGCTGGAGCAGACACGAGCTGATCTCATGGTGTGTCAACTCTGTAGGCTTCACTGGACACAAAGCTACCTGCTGAAACTACAGCAGACCAGTAGAGAGGGAGGGAGGGAGGAGAGGGAAGAGGGAGAAGGAGGAGAGGAAGGAGGGATGCTCTGGAGGTAAGGTGCAAACACTTTCTTCCATTTATCATGGTCAGTTGGATTTGTGAGGGTGAACCTGACCAGGCCCTAACTCCCTGCTGCAATGTAAAGATGATGGACTAGCACAGGCCACTGGTGTTTATTGGGTGTCTGAAGAACACTGCTCTTCCATTAAAGACAACCAGGGAGTTGTAAAGGGTGTCTTGTACGCTCACAAAACATATAGTCCCGAGCTTGGCCACATTTCTCCTCTTTAAGGCTACCTTGGAATTCAATTATAAAACCCAATTACCAAAAACGTGGTTGAAGGGATTGATGAGTATTTAAAAATCTCTCTCTTTTCTCTTCCAATTCACACTCTCTTTATCCAACAGTGGATCAATAACCTTCGCACGCCGTCTTTAATGGAAAAGCTGGGGGCCCCCGGGTGATTTAGTTACCTTTTATTCCTGAGACGTTATGAATAAAATCTGCCTCATAAGAACAGGGGTCTGGTCATCCATCAATCTATCTGGCCTATCCATTCACTGAGCAAACCATTTACCCACCTCCTTCCTCCCTCCCTCCATTATTCCGTGCTTATCGAGCAGGTGGTGCCTACCTGCCCTTTCTTCCATGCCCTGTAAGGGTACTCTAACCCCTCATTCCTCACAATGTACTAAGGATGAGAACAACAAGAAGGGTAAAAGAAGAGAAGGATTGCAGGATGATGATGGGGGAGAGCAGCACCTTGTTAAAGCACCACTGTGACTACCGCTGTGAGGCAGCTGCTGTGGGTCAGTAGAGACAGTTGGAGGTGGAGAGAGGGAGGGAGGGAGAAAGAGGTGTTGATAGAAGATGAGAGGGCCAGAACAGAGAGGTGACCAAGGTGTGTGCTAGTGTTGCTGGGTTAAAAAGAGGGATTCCTACAGAATGTGTCAGTGTTTTCACCACAGCAAAGTCCTAAAGGAATTAACACAAAGTACAAACAATGACTAAAAATGTCATCTTACTAGGCTATTCTTCAAAGAAGGTTTTAAAAGCCCTCGCAAAGAGACCAGTTCTGTGGAGGTCAAGGTGTTCTCATAACCTGATTCATTAGATGGTTTGTTACACATAACTATCTGGGAAATAGTCCTTGAAAACTGTTTGGAAAAGGGCAGGGATTTTCAAAAAATACTTATCAGGTGGTTGGATAGACTGTCTATCACAGTCTATCACAGACTTACTTCAACCACGCCTATCGCTGCCAGTAGTTCCCTACAGGATGTTTATTTGTTCGGACCACTGGTTTGGGCAAAGACGAATAACTTGCAGATGAACTCAACACTTTCTTTGCACGGTTTGAGATGGAGAGCGAAAACCATAACTCAATGACAGTCATGGCCGACATGATTGCCAATAACACCGAACGCCCCTTCATAGTCAGTGAGAGTGATGTGAGGAGGGTGTTCAAAGGGGTAAATGGGGAAAAAGGCTGCCGGGCCTGACCAGATCCCTGAGAGGGTCCTTAAATCCTGTGCTGATCAACTAGCTCCAGTGTACACCATGATCTTTAATACATCCCAAGCTGTCGTCCCATCTTGCTTCAAAAAGTCAATCATTGTACCGGTGCCCAACAATAGTTTACCATCATGTTTGAACGACTACCGTCCAGTGGTCCTGACATCTGCAGTGATGAAGTGTTTTGAAAGGCTGGTGAAAAATTACATCTGCACCTCCCTGCCCAACTTGTTCGACCCCCTCCAGTTTGCATACAAAGCAAACAGAAGCAGAGACGATGCCATCTCCAACCTGCTACACACCACTCTTACTCACCTGGATGGTGGGGGGGGAACTATGTGAGGATGCTGTTCATTGATTACAGTTCAGCTTTCAATACCATAGTCCCCCTCCGCCTGATCGTCAAGATGAAGTTGCTGGGGATCTGAGCACCCAAATGTGCAACTGGGTGCTCAGCTTCCTCACTGACCGCCCCCAGGTGGTAAGAGTGGAGGGTGGTGAAATGTCTGGACCGCTGACCCTCAACATAGGTTCCCCCCAGGGGTGCGTTCTGAGCCCGCTGCTGTATAACATCTACACCTATGACTGCACAGCCTCCGGAAGCTCAACCTCCATCATTAAATTTGCCGACGACACTGTGGTGCTGGGTCTAATCTCCGATAACAACGAGCAGCCCTACCAGCACCAAGGGGCAGACCTGGCACTGTGGTGTCAGTCCAACAATTTGGCCCTAAATATCAAAAAGACAAAGGAAATGGTGGTGGACTTCCGGCAAAAGCAGGACAGCGGGTACACCCCCCTCCCCATCAGCGGGGAGCCTGTGGAGAGGGTCCCTCGTTTTAAGTACCTGGGGGTGCACCTCACTGAAGACCTAACCTGGACTCTCCACACACAACACGTGACAAAGTCATGTAGGCAGCGGCTGTACTTATTCCGTAAGCTTAGGAAATTCAAGATCTCCCGTCCCATCCTAAGGACCTTCTACTCCTCAGCTGTGGAGAGCGTCCTCACAGGATGCATCTCCGTCTGGTACGGAAGCTGTACCGCCCAAGATCAGGCCAACCTTCAAAGGGTAGTGCGCTCAGCTGAGCGGACTATCAGAGCGTCCCTACCCAACGTGAATGATATTTACCACAAGAGGGTGGAGTCGAGGTCAAGAAACATCATGAGGGATGACACACACCCCAATGCCAGCCTCTTCACCCTGTTGCCGTCAGTCAGATGCCTACGCAGTCTGAATTCAAGGACTGAGAGACTAAGGAGGAGTTTTTATACCCATAGGCAGTGAGACACTTGATCTCAAATTTTTAATTCAGGACCTTTTTTTAAATTTATGTATTTAAATGTAATTTAAATGTAATTTTTGCACAGTGTGGAACGTAGACCCTTTCACATGTCACTACATTTGTTGTATGTGACAAATAAAATACTTGAACTTGAACGGTTGTGATCTCTCAAATTTGTCTGCAAATGGCTGTCTGGCAAGGTTGGTGTTCTTATGTCATTTCTAAAAAGCTCGAGATGCAGTACGCAGATCAAACCTCAACCACAGAGCAGCGTCGCTTCTTCCCTTATGAGCCGTCTTGACAGCCCTTTCCTGTCATTGTAAATGACAGGAAAGGGCGGAGGTGGAGGTGACCGTGTGACCGTCGCTGGCCCTTGAAATCCTCTTTTGCTTTGATTCAAACGCGGCCAGAAAGAGCCTGGGGTCACTCCTGCTGCTCTGAGACGAAAGCTGCCGTTTGGTTGGCTTGGGCAGCAAGCTGTCAATGGGAGATGCATAATTCAACAGGCCGGCCTATCAGAAAGAGTGTTACTCTTCTGGTGTTTGGAGCCTGTCTCTAACGGAGGCGTAAATCCTCCAGTTGCTGCTCCCTTAATGAATAACACTGGGATAAAATGACTAAGCAGCCTTTGCATTTGAAATTGAACTGTGATTCCTGAAAGCTCAGGAATGCTTTCAGGGTACTGGCAAAGGCTTTGACCAGGAGGAAGGTTCAGATTCTATTTCACCCAACCTAGGGGTGGGGGCTGGGGAGGAGGGATGTTGAATTACTGTTGCAGTTGAGGAGATCTGAGGAAACTGAGGGATGTGGTTAAAACGTTCTAAACATCTCCTTCAACTCTGACATACTCTACCATTCCCATGATTTTTGCCCCTGAAGCTCTCGGCTAGTTTCCATCTCAAACCTCCGCATTCCTTTCTGCTGAGCCTAAGCAGTGGACTGGTCCATGTCCAATGTTTGATGTGGAGGACATTTCTCATCAACATAAACCATGCTGAAGGTAACAGTAGAACTCAGGTCTCTCCACTTCATGCTGCAGACCAGGTCAAACCAGCTGAGGACGGATGGTTTAACGGAACGTTTCACACAGAAACACCTTTTCTCCCTTTACCTCCTCCCCAGTCTCATCCCCCCTCCATCTCTCAGCTCGAATTCAGTTCTTCCTCCAGGCTGCCAAATGACCAGATAACAGTTAGACTGCTGGTGGAAACTATTTAATTACATAAATTGCCTCAAACACGTTTTACTTAGAATTACCGTCCAACAGTCTTTTAACAGTCTACAATTGCTTGGTATAAAACTGCTTTGCCATGCAGTTTAGTTAGAATAATTTATATCAATAATCAAAGTTACATGCTGCATGCTGTTCATTTAATAACCTTAAGGAAGAGAGCAGCTGTTTGTAATCTACAAAACACTTGCGAAAGATACCACTCTACGGGCAGCTGAAATTATTTCTAAAGAATTCACAAACCAACTGTGCAGCAAGTTTTTTTTAAATCTCAGTTAGGCAACAGTTCAAACTGAACTGAAATCCCTTCACAAAAGGTTCCAAAGCAACCGTATCAAGAAACAGAATCTAAAGCAGAATTTATCATGACCATGACCACAGCAGGAAGACAGAAGTGATTCAGCGTCTCCAGTCCTGCAGGGCGGCCATGTTCCCCAGGCTGATAGATGGAGGGAGAAACTCATCACAGCGCTAATTGTCTATCTCCCCTCCAGTGTTGTGTCTGGGTGGTTGAAACACCACAGCCATCTTTTCTGATCATGTAGAAAACAAACAGGGCTGTAAGATCCCAGACAACCTCATTCTTTCTCCTCAGATCAACCCCTACAACTAGGGATGCACTGATAACAAAAGTCTTCTTTTCTTGAACTGCTGGCCGATTCATCGGTGCACCCCTACCTACAACTCCTGCAGCTTTAGAAGTAGCAGAGAGAGGATTCAAGGAAAAGCACTAGTGAAGGTAGCATTAGCTAAAGTGTTAGCATGAGCAGGCGGAGGACTGGAGCCATTTGTTCAGTGAGAGTGAAGTCCGTGTCCTCTGGCACTCTGAGCTTCTCAGATCCCATATTCATGTATGCAGGATGGAGAGCTGAGACACTGCAGCAGCCCAGGGCTCTGCAGTCCTGAGAGGAAGGATGGAGAGAACAGAGGATGGAGAGAACAGAGAGGATGGAGAGAACACTTACGGCGCATGAACAGGGGATGAAAGGGAGGAGGGAGAGAAAGAGAGAGAGAGAGAGGGAGAAGAGGGACCTTTCCTCCTTTGATGAATCATTCAAGGACGCATGTAAGGGGGAGAGGATGGAATGGGGTCTGAGAGTTCCACACATACCCGGTTCAAAAGGAATCCCCATCTGATCCAAACACTGTTTGAATGTTTTATGAGTGTCGGGGGAGATGGGCCAGGTGGAGGGTTGAATGAGACTGGGCCCTGGAGAGGCCAGCGGGGCCAGGTGAGGCCAGCGGGGCGAGGCCAGCGGAGCGAGGCCAGCGGGAAGAGGCCAGCGAGGCCAGGCCCGGCCATCCTCTGATGAGTCCCAGGGTCCCAGACTTTACGAGCAGGTCCTCGCTCCTCACGAAACTGGAAATGTCGCCTTTCATCGCCCGTTCTCTCATGTCTCAAATTAGGCTATGCTAATCTATAATCGTATCTACAGCAGGGGGAAAAAATATACATTTTTTTCTGACACGCAAGGTGCTCCCAGTGCTCAGCATACTCGTTCTGGTTGGTTAAACGTTGGATAAAGGCACAGAACAATGGTGCGACACAAGAGCACACCCACTTAAACCTTCCCCATGGGTGGGCGCGCACACGCAGAGCGCCATGTCAACAGACTAACTTGTGTCTTCCGGGGGCCAAGAACACAGAAGCTCTCATATGCTCTCTCACGCCTGACTGGACTAAAACCATAGGCTGTATTCAATTCAGTTCATACACAGACACGCACTGCCACACACCACAAGCTGGAGCCTGCACAATGCAACACACAAGCAACCCACACATACGGGCAAACACGCACGTGCACGTTTTCCCATTCTCGGCATGTGCTCCATCATAGAAGCCGAGAGAGAGAAAGAGCGAGAGAGAGAGCGAGAGAGCGAGAGAGAGAGGTAGGCTGGAGAGAGAAAGATGTTCAGGTCTGACTGAAGCCTTGGACTCCCTGGGGAATACAGCAGGAAAGGGCTCTTCACAGCCTGTTATGCAGATTCAATCACCCAGCTCTGTCATCATGTCATACACATAACACACACACATACACACAAATACACCCCTGCGGTTTCCTCAAAATCACTGCACCCCGCGTTATGCCAACACAACACTTAATCACACAGGAATTGCCAATAAAGTCAATCACCAAATAATAATAAAAAAAAAAAAGCCGTCAGCCAAGAAGAAAAATAAACCTTCACGCAAAGACCAATCGAGCCAAAAGAACAGAAAGACATCCCCCTGTGCATGAGTCTATGCAAATGTGTAGCCCTAACATTGGAACTCTACCTTGTCAAATCAGTCAGTGTCTGTGGTAACCCTGTCTGTCACCTCCTGCCTCTTCTGTCAAAGAGACAATCACATGCAGCCGTAGATCTGAGCCACTGAGAGATGAGCTTACAGCCTGGCTTTACAGAGAGCCGCGAGGACATTCTCCACACAGCCACAGTTCTCTGGGCAACACAGACACAGCCATATATCTCTGTGGATTTCAGACACAGCTTAGCTCTGACAGGTTGAGTAGCCCATTACTTTGCTTACTTTTAAACTGCGCTCCCCATGCCAACACCTGAGAAGAGTCCAGGACGTTCAAATCATGGAGAGGTACGGTAGGCTAGGTGTGAAAGCACGACACTTAGACCTACACAGTGCTGGATAGTAGGCTTTTCTGCTCCTCTTAAACCAAAACCAAATCAAATGGAATCGTTTGGAATGTACGGTAGAGAGAGGCAAATATGAACCTGCAGCCCTGCCTGATTCTAACCTCCACAGTAGCCTGTCCCCCACGAAACACCGCAGCCCTGCTTGATTCTAACCTCCACAGTAGCCTGTCCCCCACGAAACACCGCAGCCCTGCCTGATTCTAACCTCCACAGTAGCCTGTCCCCCACGAAACACCGCAGCCCTGCCTGATTCTAACCTCCACAGTAGCCTGTCCCCCACGAAACACCGCAGCCCTGCTTGATTCTAACCTCCACAGTAGCCTGTCCCCCACGAAACACCGCAGCCCTGCTTGATTCTAACCTCCACAGTAGCCTGTCCCCCACGAAACACCGCAGCCCTGCCTGATTCTAACCTCCACAGTAGCCTGTCCCCCACGAAACACCGCAGCCCTGCCTGATTCTAACCTCCACAGTAGCCTGTCCCCCACGAAACACCGCAGCCCTGCCTGATTCTAACCTCCACAGTAGCCTGTCCCCCACGAAACACCGCAGCCCTGCCTGATTCTAACCTCCACAGTAGCCTGTCCCCCACGAAACACCGCAGCCCTGCCTGATTCTAACCTCCACAGTAGCCTGTCCCCCACGAAACACCGCAGCCCTGCCTGATTCTAACCTCCACAGTAGCCTGTCCCCCACGAAACACCGCAGCCCTGCTTGATTCTAACCTCCACAGTAGCCTGTCCCCCACGAAACACCGCAGCCCTGCCTGATTCTAACCTCCACAGTAGCCTGTCCCCCACGAAACACCGCAGCCCTGCTTGATTCTAACCTCCACAGTAGCCTGTCCCCCACGAAACACCGCAGCCCTGCTTGATTCTAACCTCCACAGTAGCCTGTCCCCCACGAAACACCGCAGCCCTGCCTGATTCTAACCTCCACAGTAGCCTGTCCCCCACGAAACACCGCAGCCCTGCCTGATTCTAACCTCCACAGTAGCCTGTCCCCCACGAAACACCGCAGCCCTGCCTGATTCTAACCTCCACAGTAGCCTGTCCCCCACGAAACACCGCAGCCCTGCCTGATTCTAACCTCCACAGTAGCCTGTCCCCCACGAAACACCGCAGCCCTGCCTGATTCTAACCTCCACAGTAGCCTGTCCCCCACGAAACACCGCAGCCCTGCCTGATTCTAACCTCCACAGTAGCCTGTCCCCCACGAAACACCGCAGCCCTGCCTGATTCTAACCTCCACAGTAGCCTGTCCACCACGAAAACACCGCAGCCCTGCTTGATTCTAACCTCCACAGTAGCCTGTCCCCCACGAAAACACCGCAGCCCTGCATATGCATCATCATATCTCTGTCACAAACCCACACAGGTGCTTCTAGTCATACATGAAGCGATACAGACATAAAGTAGCTGTAAGCTTTTGCTGCCTGCGTCTTCCACCCACACCCCCCCAATCCCCTGCATGTCTCACTCCACAGTACACCACACCCCCCCAGTCCCCTGCATGTCTCACTCCACAGTACACCACACACACACCCCTCCAGTCCCCTGCATGTCTCACTCCACAGTACACCACACATCCCCAGTCCCCTGCATGTCTCACTCCACAGTACACCACACACACACCCCCCCCCAGTCCCCTGTGTCTCACTCCACAGTACACCACACACACACACACCCCCCCAGTCCCCTGCGTGTCTCACTCCACAGTACACCACACACCCCCCCAGTCCCCTGCGTGTCTCACTCCACAGTACACCACACACACCCCCAGTCCCCTGCGTGTCTCACTCCACAGTACACCACACACACACAACCACTGCTATTGTTTCATGTCCAGGAAGAGAGAACAGCCCTGCAGCGTATCACTTTCCTTTCCAGAAGTAATCTAAAGCACTCACCATGGGAATCAGCAGGATGTTACCGTTCTTCAGCTAGCACTCACTAACGGATATAGTACATGAGCCTGGACTGGAGAGCGAGGGTTGCAATTTCATCGCTATTCATAAAGACTCGAAACAGAACTGTTTCATGCATATGACATATAGACTTTCTGTAATTTTACAGAGCTGACTGCAAATGCTATTGGGTGAAGTCCAAAGCAGAAATAAACGGGATGTATGGTTTAGGGAATAAGGCAGCTTCAAATCTAAAAGGTTAATATCGTCGTCATGGTAACCAATTGGTTCACAGTGGGCGCTTGAAATGCGTTCATCAAAGCCTCAAGGCAACACGTATCAATGACAAATAAACCAGGCTGTAATTATTAAAAGTAACAATGGGTGTGCTGTGTATTAATCATCTCTTCTGTGAAGCGCGTACTGTACATCACATGTAGTCATTTAGCAGACGCTCTTATCCAGAGCAACAGGCTCGACGAAGGCTCTTTCACGAACCGAAAGCCAGTTTCTGTATACGTGTCGACCACAAACACTGAGCGTCTTGCCGTTTTGCAGGCAGGATATCGATCCAGATGGAGGGATCCCTCTCTCGGTATAAAACAAGACAGCAGCAGCCTGTCAGCAGCTGTCTGTGGACTCTGACCTCGGCTGGAACACCCTGCCTGTTTGCCTGGCCTGCAGCTGGCTGGAACAGCCATAAAACAAGGAGCCCCGAGGCTCTGCTTAGTGGAGGATGTCTACCAGCTAGAGCCAGTAAGATCTAGTAAGGATCCAGTAAGGATCCAGTAAAGATCCAGCTTCACGCTGGTTAAAACTCCCTGGGAAGTGCTGGTTTGAACAGGTGGACCTGTGTTCACTGACCTGGGTATGTGATGCGGTCAAATTGAGGATAGCTGTACAGCCTAAACTGTCCTCAGACACGTGGACAAATAACAACTAGAGGAATGAGCGTCAGGGTGCGTGTGTGTGTATATATGTGTCTCTCTAGCTCTCGTTAACTAACGGAGTGCCAAGCCCTAATGAGATGAATCTATCCATTATGGTTGTTTAACGAGGGTAAATCCAAATGGCTGCTAATTAGTCCTGGCTCTATCTGGCCTCCACAGAGGGCGGGAGGACTTCACCAGAGACACCAGAGAACATTAAAGGAGCTAAACGTGCTCTGCTCCAGACGCAGCAGATTGTCATCATGTAGCCGTTGTTCCATCATGAGGCTTGTACCATTTGTATTTTTTGTAATATTTGTATTTTTTTATTGTAAATTACTGCAACTTATATTTTATAGTTTATTGTATAGTTTATTTTCATTCTAATTCCACTTAGTATTGCTAGTTATGTACCCTTAGTATAGTTAGTCCTCATATTTAAATTTTTGATTCCTATATGTTTAATGTTTGCACCTTCCTGCCAAAGCAAATTCCTTGTCTGTGCAAACTTTCATGGCGAATAAAACCCATTCTGATTCTGATTCAGGCTGCTTCCTGCTGCAGCAAGGCAGCTGGAGGGCTGAGGGGAAGCGTGTCTGTCTCTCTGCTGCCCTCATCATGATCCTCCCCTCTGGTGAGGGTGGAACACACCACGGAGGCCCACCGACGCACCACAATCCTCCCCGCTCCCTGGAACCTCCTCTGGTGACCCAGCGCTGCTCTGAAGGCCACCATTGTGTGGCTTCAAAGCAGCAGGTAAGCAGAACACGATTAAAGAAGCTGTTGCCAAATGACTGATTGCACAACAATTTGGTCATTACTGGAAAAGCGGGGCACGTGGAGTGCTTTGATCTAGGGGTCTCCGCTGGACATGATCAGAATGCAGGCCTTCTCCGTCGCTAAGATGCTTTCACAAGATTAATTCTCCCCACCAGTCGGTCAGATGAGATGTGTGTTTCAAGGCTTTGATCTTAAGCTCGATGATGCGTTTATATCAGAGGAGAGCACACGTGAACAGAAACAGACACACACTCACACACACACACACTGCAACCTCATCGAACATCGACAGTGCCGCCCATCATCCAGAAGGCTCCAGTAATGGGTTGGGAGAATGTCCATCAATCAGAACCAACCAGATGTTAAGGATTTACAACTGACACACCATGCTCGCTCTATGCGAAAACTGTGTTTAATATAGGGCTACAGTACTGAACAATGATGAATGCAATATAGAATATGGCCCATTAAACTAACAATTAATCCATACCAATTACAGTCACAGAGACAGCAGAGAACAGAGAGCAACACCTCTCTGCCTTGAGGGCCTCTTCACTCAGCTCCTCATAATGCAATTCATTAGAGGCTCTTTCTTTAATTAGAAGGCACACTGTCACTGAATAAAATTGGGCCTCATTTAGTGACGGCAACACGTACACACGAGCACACACACCTCCAGCAATATCACTCCTTGTGCGAAAGGTCATTTCTGTGGAGAAAGCTGAAGGCATTTAAGACCTTTGATTGGCAGGTGCTGTTGGCACGGAAACAGCCAGACTTGGGTGTGACTGCTGCAATCACAGCTGAGCAGATACCTGAGCCTTTCACTGACAAGACCCCGCGGTCCAGGGATGCAAGTCCCTTAAGATGCAGGAAGCTAATGAAAAACAACAAACACCCTCTCTACCTTCAAAGTTAGCCATGAATCAAAGGGAGGGGAGTGCTTATTTTAATACAAGCTCGAGTATTACTACCAGTTGCTGGAATTAAACATTTTTTTTATATATATATATAAATTAATATAAAACACATATGTAAACGTCAAAAGCCCTCATAAAAACAAAGGCAGCATCAGTAGAGCTGGATATACTGTTCAATCAGAATTCCTGGCACTACTTGAGAGTAGAGAGCGTTTCTGCGTACCTGGAGGCAGGCTGGGCCTCTTCCTCTTCTTGCTGTTCTCCGCTCCGTTCTCCAGAGGACAGTCGGACACCAGCGGGCCGTTGGAGCTGCTGAACTGCAGGGGCTCGTTGTTGATCGAGGGGTCGAAGGGCAGCGTGTTCAGCCCTGAGAGACACAACACAACAAACGTGCTGTTAGACACAGTGGAGCTCTTTTGTCAGCTGCAGCGTTTACATATGTCACTCCTGAGACTTCATATCTAACACTTGCTGTTGAAGCTCTGCCAGTATAACCAGAAGAAGAAAGGAAATAGCAGAACTTTTACCATATCACATTATCTGATCTTCTAGATGAACTGGATGAAAATAATTGATCTAAAAAGCAATAAGGAAACTATTCAAGACTGCCATAAAAATGCAACCTTGGGATTAATCTTTTTAAAGGAAAAATATAACCTATGGTTCCGTTTCAGTTTGTTCAGAGTCCATCAAACACAAACCTGGGTCTGAAAAAGCACTAACTAATGAAGAACAGACCAGGGACTTTACACACAAATAAAGCTATCAAGAACTCAGATCACACAACAGATAATGATCTTCTAATATGATATGCTTAACTTCCATTAGTAGTTTATCTAAATTCTGCTGTCTCATTTTGAACAGCCTCAAGCTGAAACATATTTTAGATTCCACAGTTCTTGTTCCGGTGTGAGAGGGTAAAGCAATAAGGTAAGTGGTTTTCATGAAATATGGAAACAATAATAATGTGGATATTTACGTACATTTCTTGGAGAGTATAAACATTTTGGGGGGGTTTGTGTTCTGAATCTAATGTAGCAGTAATTTCTGGTATAAAATAGTTGCTAAGTATTTATGATTAAAAACAGGGTTTGAAAGGCAAGACTTTTTCTCATCAAAGATGAATCTCATATCCAGGTGTTTGTGTTTGGCTTTTTTTACTCTACAGGGAAAAAAACAACCAAGTGGATGGAGAGGGAATATCTGTATGCATGTCTGTTCTGCAGTGAAGACACATTGCAAGCAAAACAGGCACTAAGAGTAATTTTAGTTCACCTGGGATTGCATGCGTGTGTGTTTGTGTGTGTAGCCATGCAGAAAGGCCCCTGCCTATATTATTTCCGTATTCTGTTGTTGCGGCAACATTTCCATCACAATAGGAAGCATCTTGTCCTCAGTCATCAGGGCTTTCCACATGAAGAGAGGCGACGGGTAAACAACGTGGTCATGAACACCACAAACTGTCGCAGGAAAAGGGCAGAATTGTCTCACGATTTGACTCTTCTTTACTCCTTACAGCTAGTAGCCTTGCCACTCAACTAAAGCAAAAATGCAGCTACACACACACACACACACACACACACACACACACACACACACACACACACACACACACACACACACACACACACACACACACACACACACACACACACACACACACACACACCCTTGCTCTCTCTTCACCGTCTCTCTTCGCTAATCTTTTGCTCTGCCCGTCACCACCCATCTGATGGGGCTGTAATTTCTCCCTGCTATTTCTTGCCAGATGAAAGTCTGCACATGTGTCTAAGAAGGACACAGTCCTTTCAATTCCCTGGTCATATTCAGGTGAAACCGGGATATTCTGCCTACTAAAGATAATGCTTTTTTCCAGATTACAGCATGTGTGTGGTCCAGAGCCAGTGTGTCTTTGCTGGGTCACTGCCTCTGTCTCTCTCATCTCCCTGTGGTCCTCATGTGTCTGCAGCCTGATGGATGGTCTGTTTGAGCTTTCACATCTGGACCCAGCCACAGCTCACAGCCACCAGGAGGAGAGGGGGGAAACATCCCTCCCATGACCAACGGAGAGAGTGAGGAAGACAAGGGCGCATTTGAACTGAAACGCTTTAGTCAGGAAAGAGGTAAATGAATGGTCGACGATCAACATGTGACCAGGAAGGGAGGAGCGGAGCAATGAGAGCTCTCATAATATCAAAGCGAGCACGGATCAACGAGGAAACAGAATAATGACTTTACTTAATAGCATTGATTGAGTCAGAGGCTGTGAGCCCAGTGTGTGTGTGTGTGTGTCTAAGAGTGGGGGTTGCATGGTATTTTTCTGAGAGGAATGTCAAATGTAGGCGACAGGCCACAGTCCAGACCACACTGGTTCTTTCATACAGGTACACCCCCCTCCTTCTCTCCCTATTTGCCATCTAAACAATATGGATCCCGTGCCCTGAACACGAGTTCAGTCCCACTCCTACTGTATATGAAATAACCTGACTCCCTCTTAATCCCGCCAGGTCACTGCATTTCCAGTTGATATTTATGAATTATGTAAGGTGAGTGTGTGTCAGTGTCTGAGTTTCGAGGTGGTATGACCGTGAGTCAACCATTAATCTTTCCAGAACAGGAAGAACAATTGAAGACGTCAATTGGAGTGTTCATGTGTCTGCGAGGGGAGGATGACACACAACCAGAACACATCACTGACCTCATGAATTGGATTTGCTTGACTTTGACTTTTCCGCTCCATAAAAAAAAGTCAAAGCTGTCTGTCCCTGAAGACCTGTGGGCCTCCCTGATGCACACTCATCTCCATGGACTTGTCTTATTACCCAGCAGAGTGTCGACACAGCACTTCCACCTAGTGTGTGACTGGAGAAGATTCCTCCCTCAGACTCTGGAGGTCAGGTAGACAGCTGTCTCTAGACGCTGTCATTTGTCCTGCCTACACAGCCCAATAGCACATCCATCATCTCCATTCAATAACCATATGCCAGCACTGACATCAGTTAGGCCTATTTGAGACACAATCATGTCCTTTATAGAGAGAAAACCTATATCAAAATAGACACAACAGATGTAGATAAAAAAATTAAAAATAAAAGTTTCCTTTGAGTCATTCATCGTTTAAGCATAGCTGCTGAGTACAACTAACAATGCCAGGTGTCAAAGCAAAACAGCATTCTCACTTGGTAAAGGTCTTGACCCACTGGCCTTTTCTATTGAATTAATACTGGAGAAAGAAAACCCTCCAAAGACGTAAATAATCAGAGGAGGCCAGAGAGCAGACTGATCTGTAGTCCTATTAGGAGATGTAGAGCAGAGGCTCTTCACACACAGCATCACACTGGATCTGGAGTGCTGTCCCCAGTCTAAACAACTCTGAATAATATCTGATTACCTGGCCTTGCTGAGACCCCAGTGTCATAGGTACTGCTCTGGTGCTTACTGATGCTGTGAAAAGGCTGGTTAATGTGTACTGTTATGATCCATTGGAGGACAGAAGGTGATCTCTTCTTTCTGCTGATTTTATTAGATTATTTGAAGTTGTTTGTCTGTGGAATTGCTCCACAGGGAGTCATGCCTTTGTGGTTATCAGCAGAAGTTGTGCAACCCTCTGACCTCTCTGATTGTGTGGTGTGACGATACATCACCTGAATCGCCTGATTCCTGCATTGACAACAACAGCTTCCTGCCAGAGATGGAAACGGTCAATAAGGGTCACATCTCTACCCAGAAGTCATTAGTGACATGGCCCAGGGGTCATTATAAACCCCAGAGACCCACAGTACATACGAGGTTGGCTGTGATTGGTCAAGGTCAGGAGACCTGACTCTGGTCGTGGCCTTTGTGTTGACAGTTGGCTCGTCAGGTGGCCTGGTCCTAAATTAGCCTCCGCAGTTATGTTCTAGCTATGTTCCCTATAACAGCAGCACTGCCAGCAGCTATGCTAATGCTTGGAGGGTGCTGATGAAACCCAGTCACAAGGCCTACAAGACTGAGCAGAGTCTATTCATAGTCTGTCCAGCAGCCTGAGGAGATGTAGCACATTAGTGGGGTCCAGGGCCCTGGACATTAAAACACCATGCTGACTATGTGGAGTGATGGATGCTCTGGGCAGATGGGTAAACAAGGTGACTGACTGACTGCTCCAGCTTAGCACGGCAGCACAAGCATGCTAGTCTGCTGGAGAACTCTAGTAAGGACACGACCTGAGCTTTTCACTTGGTGTAGAAGGTAACTGGATGTGAGAGAAGGAGAACGTTGATAAAAACCAACAAGTGCATGTCACAAGCCAATACGTGTTGATTATCAGAAACTCTTTCGATAATTATGTCTTCACTCTAGAGGTGTACTGACTTGGCCTTGCTTCCAAGTGGAAAGGAAAAGGCCTCTGAGGGCTCATTTGTGGGTTCTGAGCCCCATCAAAGACCCTCAGTCAGGTGAAGCATGAACAACCGCCCCCCTTCCCCCCGGATACATCAATCAAGCTTTTTGGTTTCAGATGGACAAACACATAAAGTGTTAGAGATGGAAAAGGCTTTAATTGGCCAATCCCAGCACAGCAGGTTCTTTATCGAGTGTGAAGACCAAGGTGGACCTGAAAGAGAACATGCATCAATAGCTCCTCAGTTTGCCTCTACAACACCTGCCAGTGTTGAGGATATGAAAGGCCCCATGTCCAATCTGGGAACCAACATACCATTGAAAAAAGGAACTGTGTTGCTAGAGGCAAAAACATGACTGACCAACCAGAAACTTACTTAACATGACCTGACTGTGGTCTGACTGATTTTATAAAGTTTCAGAGAAAAAGTTCCCTGCTCTACATAGACTTCCATAATTGGTGCCCTTTGAGACAGAAGCATTAAAAGTCCTTCAACAGATGAGATAAGTTAGTGATATGTTAGAAGTTGGAGAAGAGACAGTTAGGCCGCAATTTTGGCCTCGAGGTGATTTCTCTGGTTCTTCATTCCAGCTCACTAATGAACACAGACAGACACAGAATCACTGAGTGGAACAATGGGTTCAAAACTTATTTGAGCTGGTTTTTCTTTAGTCTTCATGGCCTTCCTCCGTCTCCTCTTCTAACTCTCCCTGTCCTTCTCTTTCACCCTCTCCCCCACCATCACAGGCCCTCCTTCACATTTCAGACATCTAAAACGGCCCTCATCCTGCAGAATGCCGTGGTGACAAATATCAATGGAGGGAGTTAAGATGGCAGCCCAGTGATGAAAGGAAGGGATTGGCTAAACCCTCTGAATAACAGTACTAAGAGCTGTTAAAAGACTGTGACTGTGGCCAGCTGAGAGAGGCTCACTGTAACCAGTGGTGACAGGTATCCGTTGGCGACGGCTCTGGCTGCTGTCATTGTTCAATCTGAACACTTCAAAGGGATCTGCTGAGGAGCTGAGAGACTGAAGGGTTCTACAGGACCAGTTGTCATGCCCACCTTCTACAGCCAAGCAGGGAACTGAAAGAGAAAGAGAGATCCACACAATCCATCTCTCATGTCCCTCCTCTGGATCTCTCCCAGACACACACCTGCATGGCAGCAGACACCCCCCCATCTCCTAAAACAGCCATGTTGATGTATCAAGCTGACACCTTTTGTGTGAAAATAGGCTTAGAGCAAACACAAAAAACAACAGTCCATCACAGTTTTTTTGGGTCATATTTTCTTTTTTAAAGAGGGAAATAGCAGCTTTAAAGTTTTTCAGCAGCGCTTTGAGAGGGACGGCTGTCCAGAATGCAGTTGGCGTGGGGGAAACTGTGTCTTTGTATTTGGAGTTAAGTGAGGAACGGACGCAGACAGTACAGTAGAGACCAGGTAGTCACACACTATTCCAATCCAGCCTCCAAGCAATATCATCTTGCAGTTCCCTGGAGAAAATGTGACCGAGCTCAGCTCCAATGCTCAGGTACTGTGCGAAGACATCTAGGCCAGTACACAAATGAGCAGAGCAGAAGATAAGAATACACAAGAATGGAGTGAAGACTGCAAGGAAGCCGCAAAGAACAACTGTGCAGCGACCAGTGATTACATTGGCACACAACAAGCACACAGAGGCTCACTGCCGGATCCTCTTGCTAAGCTGACAGGAGAGAAAGTCAGAAGATAAATACTTCTGCCGGTTCCTGAACATGAAACGCTGTCCACGCAGCATGTCCCCTGCTCTTTCATTCCAGCTGTGCAACCCACCAAATCTGTTCAGGTCGGAGTCGAGGGTTAAACGACAACAAACTGCTTACAATAATGTCATCAGTCTTCATTATATCAGTGACAAGGGTAGAATTCCCCATCAGCCACCTCTGTCGTTCCTACATGCCTCTGGGGATCCAGTGAAGGTTAATTTATTTAAATCTCCCATCCACTCATCTCTATTCCATTAAACTAAACTAATGGATCTTTGGTTTGCAGTCTAATCAGCTTTCTACTGTCAATGGCCCACATTTCCCCGAGAACTTAGACTGAGTTTGAAAGTGTTCGTAGATAACGTTGCTGCTAATAAGGTCACGTTAACTCCTATGGACACCAATGCCTGTGTGTGCATTTACACCGTTTTGTGTGTTACCCCATGGGTGTAACTTGAATAACCTTAACCTAATCTCTCCAATTACACTGCGTAGAGGACGATAAAGTCTGGAGGAAGAAAACATCTCGACTGCTGATTCTCCCCCTGGACCTCTAAACCACGGCCTGTCACCTCTCCCCTGAACACTAAACCCTGTCCAGATAGAATGTGGTAGCAGCTATCTCATCATGATATCAGTACATGTAGTCATTAAGTCCTGATGCAAGGAGACCTTGAGGACATGTTCTGCATCATTATACAGCATGGAAGGTCAGGGTTATGCCAGCGACAGATGTTCCTATGGATATGACTGTGACAAGGCTACCACGTCCGGTTAATTGTCGGTGAAGCCATTTGGAGGCTGTTTCTGATGGTTTCCAGCTGATGTCAAAGTGCCTCTTTGGTTCCGGTGGTCAGGCTGATGGGAGAGGCTCCAGAAGAGGACAGAGGAGTCAGAACCTTCACAGCCCAGCTGGTTGTGATGGGTCTCAGCCACGACATGCACGACATGGGTGATGCACAGGTTCCATGTCCCACCGACGGCTCATTCTCTACTCAGGCCTGAAGCACTTCTACGGCCCCACAGGTCTGCTCCGGTTCTGCTGGCTTCGGTTCAACCATCTAAAACAGCTCTGGACTCAGCTAATTTGAGAGGGGAAGGAGGGAAGGTGAGCAGAGAAGTGTGTGTCTTCAGGGGCTGACACACTCCCAGAGCCAGACGCTGCTGTAATTTACGATGAGCAGTCTGGAATAACAGCTGGGGGAATTGAGGCATGCAGCGCTCACCCTGTGACAGACAGCATGCAGCGCTCACCCTGTGACAGACAGCATGCAGCGCTCACCCTGTGACAGACAGCATGCAGCGCTCACCCTGTAACAGACAGCATGCAGCGCTCACCCTGTGACAGACAGCATGCAGCGCTCACCCTGTGACAGACAGCATGCAGCGCTGACCCTGTGACAGACAGCATGCAGCGCTCACCCTGTGACAGACAGCATGCAGCGCTCACCCTGTGACAGACAGCATGCAGCGCTCACCCTGTGACAGACAGCATGCAGCGCTCACCCTGTGACAGACAGCATGCAGCGCTGACCCTGTGACAGACAGCATGCAGCGCTCACCCTGTGACAGACAGCATGCAGCGCTCACCCTGTGACAGACAGCATGCAGCGCTCACCCTGTGACAGACAGCATGCAGCGCTCACCCTGTGACAGACAGCATGCAGCGCTCACCCTGTGACAGACAGCATGCAGCGCTCACCCTGTGACAGACAGCATGCAGCGCTCACCCTGTGACAGACAGCATGCAGCGCTCACCCTGTGACAGACAGCATGCAGCGCTCACCCTGTAACAGACAGCATGCAGCGCTCACCCTGTGACAGACAGCATGGAAGGGAAAGGTGGGTGCTGGGATTGTCAGGCGCAGTGTTGAGTCAGGAAATGCCTCCTGATTTAGACAGAGCTGCTGGACACTGCCTCAGACACACAGTGGACCTTTTAGGACGACAGACATACAACACCAACTCACACCATCTGCCATTCAAACACTCCATCTCTTTCTCTCCCCCCTGCCGTCTTCCAGTCTCTATATATATATATCTCTCTCTCTCTCTCTTTATACAGGTCCAGAGGTAAACACAGCTCTCAGACTCTAATGCTACTCTATTATTTGCTTTGCTCCCATTCATTGTTATCACATTGTAAGTTTTACTGTAATGGAGAGAGTGGTGAACAGGTGCCCTGGCAGGCAGTCAAGTCAATAACAATGGAGAAGCATACAGGAGCAACATCATTACTGGGATTGCATTAAGCAGTGCCTCACCAGACGTGTTCCTACAGACACACTGACTGCTTTAAGAGGGCTGTGACATTGTAAAAGCATTGAATTCTCATCCATCTATTGGACATGTTATCGTTTTACACCGTCTCCACACATTTATTTCTTGTGCACTACAAAAATGTAACCCGAGAGAGGATTAAACTGTTAGGAGATTCAACTTTCATGATGGTATACAGTAACGCTTAGATGGCACCAAATACTAGAGTTACCCAGACCCTCTTCATATGTAATTCTATCTCATGAGATCTCCGTTTTTTTCACCCACTTGACTTTTTTTCCAACACTTCTCTCATTTTACAGCATCTAAAATGTTCTGCCTCATTAGTTTGCCTGAACATGTTTAGTTCATAAAGGGAAATGCTGTTTTGTTTTCTCCAAAGATTTCATGGTCTGTTTACTCCATTGATTTGTTTTCAAATTGGGTCTTATGCTTGTTTTCTTGCTTTATGTCAAAGAAGGAAAAAAAATAGATTGAGGCTATGCTAATGTGCAACCTAGATTATCTCTTATACCACAATTGTTTCTATGTAGCCAGTGGCAAACAATTATGTATAACTGGAATAAAAATGCTCTTTTCCACGTAATCTGCATCTGAACTAAATGGGATGGAAAGAGGGATGGGTGGGATAGTAAATAAACTGTATAATTGAACTGGGCTGGAACTGGGACTTTCCAGTCATTCTTACTATGTGAGTGTTTATCTCTCGAAGGATAGGTAAGCATGCGACTGCATGAGAACATTGTCCATAGTTTACATAGGAATGCATAACAGTCCAATTACCTCACCACAAATCAGGGGGGCAAGCGGGCAGGGTTCAGTTCCAGCATAACAATATAGTTAATAAGACAACCAACGAACCCCGCTGTGATATTAATTGCATATTGTCTGAATACGTTGCATTAGACTGAGATGAGATGGGCAGGATTTAAGGAACAATAAATGCAATCACATCCAATCAGGGCTCCCTCAGCTATTCACTGGTTTGACCTGGCTTAACTACAGTACTCTCACGACTTGAACGCCTTGCATCCACACAGTAGAACAGTCAAAAACAGAACACAAACTCTCCCTTCAATGGAGGTCCAATACCAATTCCATGCTAGAAGATTTGACAAAGAATAGTGTTCCCGTGAGGGTCAATTATTACCTCATAATTATAAAAAAATTTGAGGGAGATTTCCTTTGTTGTTTCCCTCTATAATACCCAAGTCATTATCTGTGTTTTTGGCACCCATTTCCATCACCCAGCATCTTACGAGTAATTTGAGTAGTGTCTCCAGGTATACTCTGTCCCCATGGTGAGAGTGAGTCTGTGATTGAATCGGTCTCCAAATGAATCAGCTCTACAGATAGATTGCGTAAGGGAAAGCCTTCTGGTTTATCTCCAAAAGCCTTCTTTCAAAGGGAGAAGCTTTCTGCTTTGAAGCTATTTCAGGATACAGTTACTGTATAAGCCATGGGAGACGAGTAGCCAGTTGCCTGCTTGTCATTCTCCATGAGTGTGAGTTCTCCAGTCTGGGTGCAGGTCCTCACTGTGGAGGATGATGCTGACCCCTGTCTCATCTCATTCCTCTGTGAACTATTCCTAAACATCTGACCCGCTCAGGCATCTCATTTTGTCCCAAGGGATCAGACAGCCATTTCTTAGACGGTAGAGAAATTCACATTAAGTGCAAACAATATTTAGTCTCATATTCAGCAAAAGTGTCCAGACCCCTCTCCCCCTAACCTTACAGCTTTAAATTCTTTACATCTGAGAGAGAGAGAGAGAGAGAGAGAGTGCTTCACCAAGTATTAATCTAACTTTAGCTACTAACGTGTTGTTCTGTGGCTTTTTTTGTACCAAGCCTGTCTGAACCATCCATTGTTCAAGTACTAGAGCGAGAAGAGGTTGGTGTATGTGACAGAGGTTTTTGGCATGACAACACATTATTCGGCCTGGGCTACAACAAACAAAAAGAATCCTCAAAGGGCGAAGGATGAATTGAAGTAAAGAGTATTTCTAAGGCTGCCAAGGCGATATCCAAAGCATAAATAAAGAATGTGTTTCAAGTAGACCGAGACAGCTCAGAGCAGCATCTCATCTTCACTTCATTTGGCTTGGAGGCTGGAAGGCATGGTAGGTTGGAGTCAAGTGTACACTCAATACACAATCAGATACAAGTAAATGTATCTGATTTCTTCATTTGCCCTGTGTATTCACTGAGAAATGCAGCAACATTATTCCAAGAGAGAGTAACTAAGGGGACCCTGAGTTTAGTCCCTTTATTGTGTCTTTGTTACAATTCCTCTACAGTCAGAGAAGAGAGTCATATGTTGAAAACATAAAAGTATAACTTCCAGGCATAGAATAGCACTGAAAACTGCTAATCTTTATTCTGGGTGAAGTTCTATCACTCCAACATTAGAAAATTAGATTCCAAAGCAACAACTCTGATCATTCCATCTTTCAGCGAGAATAGATGTTACAATTATGTTCTGATATCAGATGTCATCTTTTAAATCCTCCGTGGTCTAAATTAGGTGTATAAAGCAGCTCCTTGTAGCGCTCCAGTGAAAGCCTGTCACAAACACACAGCTCTCTGGGCTTGAGCAGTCCCAGTCCTCCTGCAGAGTCTGGAGCTCTCTCTGCTCCCTCAGTCCACCTCTTCCTTCTCTGGTTCTGACCCAGTAGAGGACTGGTGTGCCACAAACTCAGCATGGAAGGATTGCGAGGTCTAATAACCATCTGTGGGGCTCCAGTGGAGTCAGTTATGCATTCCCAGCTGTTGGACTTTCCCATGTTCCTGCTTGGGCATCTGGTTAAAGAGGGGGAAAGAATTAAAACAAATAACACGGCGGAAACATTACATTTTCCCACCAACTTCAGTCCTCTGCTTTATGAGTCGTGGCGATGGGAACTATTGAACCAGGACGGGAAACGACCTTTCCAGACAGGAAATGGCCAGGTCACGGAGGCCATAATGGCAGTAAAGGACAAAGACAATTAGCTTGTCCATAGATCACAATTTAGAAGCTCTGGGAGAGGCAACCAGGCCTGCAGACTCTATTCTGCCACATAATAGAGATCCCTGCAAAACACATTCACTGCTGTTCTGACGTCAAAGACTCATTATTGGACACATTCATAAAAGATGATAAAATGCTAAATATAATAAATAAAAGATAAAAGACTAAGACCTCTGAGATTTAAACCTGGAGTCACAAAATATCCCCAGAGGCTATAAGGTGTATTATCTAAACTACATGTGCAATGGTGTTTAAGAACTCCCACTGGTCTATGGACAACTGTTGCCCATTAATTCATTCCATGACCTACTCATGCAGCAACAATAGTAACACTTGACCACAGATATACTACATTTCCAAATTCCAACCAGATGGTCACTAATTGTTTCCCCTGCTGATTATTTTAGACTACATACACTTCAAGTGTAATAGGAGGAAGGACAACAAAAGTCTGCCTGACCTCTAAGCATTGTTTACCGAGAAAGTCATGCAGACACGCAACATTGGAATTGAAGATTAGGATTATGACAAGAGGAATAACAAAATATGGACTCTAACTGCCTCCAGCAGAGGACTGATGATTTGTGGAGGCATTGTGAAGGGATTAAAGATGAGTTTTAAAATGAGGAAAAGACTAGTGAGAGCCAGGAACACTCAAGCCCCTAAATACCTCAAAGTCCCCATGTAGTCCCCTTGTCCCACCACAGCTGGCCTGGGCTATTTTTGTGTGTTTGACCAAAGGCGAGTACTAATCCTGTCTGAATTACAAGCCAGTCACCCACACAGTTGCTGTGCCCACCAGTGGAGACAGTACACAAAGAGATTCCACCATTGACTCATGGCTGACGTCAAAGTATCTCCAACAACATCTTCCACTTGGGATGCAGAAAAAATATATAGGCTATATAGTTAATATTCTGCATAGATTATGCTAAATGAAGCCTTTTGAAGCAAGAAAGAGAAAGAAAAAGAGAAGGAAGCTTAAGCAGCTTTGGTTATATTCTGTAAAAAAAGAAGAAAGAAAAGCGCATCAGGGATATGTGAATCCCATCTGGCAGTGGTTGGGGTGATGGCAGTAATACTAACTACTGTACACTTATTCACTAAATCTCGGTGGAAAATGACTTGACAAACCTTCTGAGGGGGACACTTGACTGCCTACTGACGCTGCATTGTAGCTCATTCCCTGCTGGACAGGAGTTATGACAGTCAGTGCAACTAAATGCCAAGGTTGACTCATGAGAGAGCCCTTCACTGTGGCCCTTTGTGTCACTTTATGACCTTTGTAAATCTAAGTCGGGGGTTGGGCGCCCTGTGAGGCAGCCAGGATCCCTGACTGTTAACCGGGAGAGGAGGAGAAAGGCCTCCCAGCCTACATTACAGCTGGGCTTGCCTACTCGGATATATCTTTAAGTGGAAAATAGATCCTTTTCTGAACAGTTGAGGTGATCATTTGCACACTGTGATTCAAAGAGAGTAGATGACATAGAATGGAAAGTGCAAGATAAATGGAACCCCTGACACAAGTTCACACAATGCATGGATGGTGAATAGAAAATTTGAAAATAAAAACGGTTGTTACATCAGATTGAGTGAAGGAGTTTTGAAATTACAAACAGCTCAAAATCTCTTTAAAAACTACGCCGAGTGCTGAAGCAAAAGCAATGGAACATTCATAAAGCTGTCACCGAATTGGAGGTTGACATAAAATGTTCCAGACAATCAAACAAAATAGTCTCAGCTTTGATGTGTTTGGATGACAATGGTTGAAGAGTTAGAATGCCTTCATCCATAATATAGCTTAGGGTTGGCATTCCAACTTCTCAAAGGGAACTCAAAGCGCAATGACCTGATTTTCATGGAGATTATTCATTTTGAGGGTAAACCTAATGGACAATGAGGCCTTCGGCCCTTCAGGCTGTCGTGAGAAAAGAAAGGAACAGAAGCAGTTGGCATCTAGCGCCGGCTCTTGTTTTTAGAAGGGCCGCTGAGGCAAAACCTAAGATAATTAATAGTGACAAAAACACTTCTAAATAAGGAGATGGCACGGAGGCCTGTCAGGTCTGTGCACTCTCTGTTTGTTCCCCTAGCCTGCAAACATCTGGATGAGTCACATCAAGCCAGCACCAGAAGCACCAGAGAAACATGTTCCCTGACGAGAAGCAGTCCACCAATGTGATTGACAAATGCAAGAGGAAAATGTCTGGGCCAATTAAAGAGAGAGAGCTGCCCAGAGCTGGTGCTCTGGCTAAGCTGCCAACATGGAGGTGGGGAACTCTCTCTGATTACCATCCAATCAAATGACTTTCTCTGCTTGTTAAACCTCTCCAGAGACACGGGAGTGAAAGAGTCAGAGAGAGACACAGGAGGACCAACTATTGGGGAGTTTAGCCAGGGGCAAGATAGAGAATTGTTCAAATATAAACTTTGCACCTTCAAGCTACTCCTTCAAATCCAGATTAGACAACGTGTCTTTTGTCACGCTGACATCTTGGGCTCCCCAAACACAGCCAGAGAATGACTTCCAGCTGTATTTACAATCTCTCTACAATCTCTCTCTAACCCCCCCTTCTCTGCCCGCCCCTGTCCAACTGTATGACTGGCAGTAGAACAAGCCCTCTCTCTCCTCCAAACCTGTTAGAGGGGTGGTACCTCCATACCTCCCTGTCTCTGTTGTGGGCTAATGAGGGGCTGGCTGAGATCCTACCAGTGACAGCTCTGCTCTTCAAAGGCCTTTGTCAGGTTTGCTCCAGGGGGTATTTGAACAGCCAGCTCCCATTGGAACAAGTGCTGCCCTGAGAAGCCCTCACAACTCCACACTGGCCTGTTTACCTGCAGGCTACATGTCTACACGCTCACATCAATGCAGATCCACATTCAGCCATGCACCTGCCAAACACACCGCGTGAATGTATGATTGCTGCATTCCATTGCATACAAAACAGATCACATACATTTCATAGGGGTGGGAATCTTTTTGTACCTCACAATTCGATTTGATTCTTGGGGTCACGATTCGATTAAAATCGATATATATATATATAATTTTTTTTTTAAATTATAATCGAACAAAAATTTGTGAATCAATCTGAATCGCTAGCAGACTGAATCGCGATTCAAATGTGAATCGATTTTTTCACCCCACCCTTCCCGTTTCAGATATGGAGCAATACAATCCTGCACTGTCATTCCTTCTGATATTGTAAAACACCGTTTAGCAGTTACTTCTTTGTGACATTTTACAGTTTAATTTATAGAGCCTCATATTTCACTGAGAGGAGTTCTGGACCAATGGAACAGCCCAAAACCTAAGATCACCATGACCGCCTGACACCATAGACTCTCTGGCCCAGATCCTAATAGAGAGAACAGCATGAGGAGGAAATGTGGATAAACAGGCTGAATCTGCTCTATTAACACAGCAACCAAGGGTTCCCCTGCCACTCTGCCTTTAATTATCTGGTCTTACAGGAAGATTAGAGCAGAGAAACACAAACAACAGGGAGAGAGAAAATAGCACACAGCCAGACTGGGTCTCCACTGTTAAAGTACCACAGCAGCAGACACTAAATAGAGGAGAACCACAGTCTTATGGATCATGCACAGGACAGCGCTGCATTGTCTTTAACAGTATCTCTGTCTGTTTGTCTGGATCTTTCTCTCACCCTTTCTCTCGCTCTCTCCACCATCTGTCCCTCTGTCTCCATCACACTACCAGTTAGACAGGCAGGAGGCTGTGAGCCATCACAAGGCCAGAGATCTGGGCAGAGGGAGGACATGGAGGAGGAGGAGTGGGATGGGGGAGTGTGTCTGCGTAGGGAGGAGGGCTGGGGGGCGTCTGTGAGCACAGACACGGAGTGCAGCACCAGCTGTAGCCCCCCCCCCCTCCACACTCCTCCTCCAACAGGTTCGATTCCCGGCTGTGCCAAATGACGTTGTGTCCTTGGGCAAGGCACTTCACCCTACTTGCCTCGGGGGGAATGTCCCTGTACTTACTGTAAGTCGCTGTGGATAAGAGCGTCTGCTAAATGACTAAATGTAAATGTAAACTCCTCTGCCCCCCCCCCCCCCTTCCCGCTGAGGGCTGCAGAGGAGGAGAGGCAGATCTTTAGGGGTCCAACGCTACCCGACTATTAAACTTTAATCCCTGAAAGCAGGCTAAAGCAAACATTTGATCACAGCGGAGGTGATTGATGTGGAACGGCAGTCATCCTCACATACACCCATGAGCAAACAGACATATTACACAGGGCTGCACATACATACACCCCGTCTCTGTGGGTCTTCAGGACACTTGTGGGGTGAGTGAGCCTGAGTTAAGAATGTATATTGGAAATGTGAAAGTTATGTGGAGAGATAATTGAATTGTAAATAAATGTTTGACTACTGACGCTGGTTAGGGAGTGAGCGACATGGAAAATCATTCATACAGAATAACATTAATATGACAGTGTGTATGGTGTGTGTGTGTAGGTCAGTGAGTGGGTGGGTGAAATATAGATGGTGAGAAGGAGACAGAGTGTATGAGAGAGTGTGTGTGTGTGTGTGTGTGTGTAAGAGAAAGAACTGGACATCTATAGACAAATGTTCTGGCTAGAGTGCACAACTAAGGATCAAGCTTTTCTATTTACTATTATTGGGTAGCAGTGTTAACACTTAAGTCTGAGAAAAGACTGGGTAAGTATCAAAAAACCTTTCAGACTACTATATCATTAATGAGGCTAGCTATATAGGCCCAACATCCCACTGTGTAAACCTACAGACTGACCAATAATTGATTATATCTGAAGCATCAAAGACAGCACGAAATACACTATACTCAGGAAGTTGTGTAGAGCAATGTTTAATGAGCACTTAGATCTACTGTCAGCTGAAAAACAACATACCCTCATGAAACAGAACTCCAGGAACCATGGTTTAGTATTGGATCAACAGTCTTACTAAATCCTACCCATGTTGAAATGAAGACTAACTTATTATCTATGCTGGGATTGAGTCCACACAGTCCCAAATCCTTAGTGGTATCAGGCTGAAAAAGCAATTATAATGTATGTATTGTACATCAATATTGTTATATCAAGTTCTGTTCTGGCAAGGAGATTTGGTCTGGTGCTTTGCTGGTGCTGTGGACGTTATTAAACAGTGATGCGGTGTGATAAGAATGAGGAGATTATCATGTGTGACGATTGAAATAGTTTGACCCTGTTATTACAGGGCACAGTTGTTTTGCACAGTACACAGTGTAAATCCTACTGGAGGGTAGGAGAGTGGAGATTGTTTAGTTTCCCTCAGCACTGAGTATGTTCCTATCAGCATATGGGGTCACACCCCAATGGTGACACCACAAATCCCCTAAACCGGTGGGCAGCATCACAGTTTGAAACAAGTGTCCATCAGTCTAGCGATGTTCCCTCTGTCATCCCTCCATCATCCTAGGTCTTCCCTCCATCAGCCGGGGCACTCCTCCATCATCCCTTCTGGACTGATCCATCAGCCCAGTAACAGCCACAGGCTCCAGTGGCCTTCAGAGAGGAGATTTATCACTCAGCTGTTGGACAAATCTGGCCCAGCATAGACAGTAGGCCACAGTACAAAGGGGTTACACAGATTTATTGAGATGATAAACGGGAATCTGCTCAAATGAAATACATCACTTTGTTTTATAGGACTGAGTCCATATATCTTCAATTCGTCACAAGTCTATATCTGGTGAAGGACACGACAGACAACACAGTATGGTACTATTTCAAGTGTCTAAGGCTTCCATCTCTACCTTTGAATGTCTGTAAAGCCTTACAGGGTCTATAGTAATTGTTGGCTAGTTAATGCATTGACTGACCTTCCAAATAGTCTAACTCTGCTGAACATTGGGGACAATCCCAAAGACAGAAGTGTAAGCGTATGTCTGATAGTCTTAATAATGACAAACTCAAAGAGCTGTTATTTAACATATTCATCAATATTGATATACACATCAAACGTGGTTCTTCACACAGGTATCCAGTATGTTTCTCGAGGCTTAGGGATGATACTGGTCCTGGTTGTGTGTCGGTTCTGCTGGGCTGAGCTGAACACCAACATAGTGCCCTTGGAGCCTGGCCCAGTTCTGTCTCTCGGAGGCTCTGGGCCAGCGAGCTCGCTAATACGCTAAAGCTAGCAATGCATGAGAAACACAACATATTTCACCCAGCATATGGGAGCAGAATAAACGGTGGCTGGTGGTGCCCTCTTTACCTATTGAAAACAATTAATCCTTGGTTCGTTCCGCTTTGCTGACTATTGCTTGGACCTGTGTCAGCAGCACAAAGAATGTTCTGGTGAGAGGGAAGGGGGAGGGAAAGCATGCGGGGGGTCATGCTGGGGTTCCTGCTGCTCTGAGAAAACTGAAACCACAGCAATGTTCTTTGACTTTTGACTCCTCCCACATATCCTCCTCTCCAGCAACCAAATAGTAAATAATATTGAGCTATAAGGGGGGGGGGGGGGGGGGGTGGGACAAAGTTTAGAAGTTTGTGGTCATCCTTCTCTTTGGGTCTTGTAAGCATCAGGTTGGAGATGCGAGCTGATCCTTTCTTCCAGGGCATGCCGGACACTCTGACCTTCTCATTCAGCGTACCAGCTTGTAAGAGGGAACTACATGACCAGAGGACTACCTTGCATGCCTTGTCAGACTCCATATCAAGTACATGATCCTGTTGTTCACGAGTCACTCTCTCCCCTCTAAAAGGTGGCACCGTTTACAGTCCCGGAGAGCTTCCCCCATAACCAACGCATCTCCTCAGCTTAACCGCCCTTCTAAGTTGGAAAAGCACCCAAATTCACACCCGCCCCTCACCTCAAAGTACTTCTGACAGCCTCCACACCAGGGCCCTGTGATATTTCCCATAAAGCTGAACACCGTCATAAAACTGCAGCCATGTTTGATTTGTGAATCCAATTATGTTTCCTCTGTAATGGCAGTGTTCAGAGCCATGATGTTAAGTCAGCTGTTGTCAGCATCTGTCCCACAGGCTTTAACATCCACACAGAAAAACATCAGAACCTGAGACTAGAACATGCCGACTCCAGAAAACCAAAAATCCCCTGACAGTGACACATTTCACTGCTATATAGAATAATTTATGCTGTGGAAATGTCTCTTCCTACACTACCTTCTGAATGTTGGAGACACCAGCTATATCATATGGTTTTTAACTGACAACACAAGCATGAGATATGGATTCTTCACTAGATCAATGTTTTAATGCCCATAGATATGAAACCGAAATTGAACATTGTACCTGAACTGTCTAAGACCCCTGCAAATCTCTGGCTTGGGGGGACATTATGTTTGAAAGGCGTAGGAGGCCTTCTCAGCTCAGAGAAGAAAACCAACAAGATGACGTTGAGGTAAACTCAGAGAGTTGGTTTCTGAGGGAAAGTGTCTGCTCGGAAGCAAGGGTTGAGTGGAGTCAGGAGATGAAACTGTGAATGCAGATGAGATCTCAGCCAGAACATGTTACCCCAAGCATGTGAAGCGAAGAGATATTACTTGACAGATACTGTAGGTGTCTGGGAATTTCATTGGATTTTTGCCCACCCTATTATGATTTTATTTGGTTTGGTGGGTTCTTGTTTGAAGAGAGTTGGATAGCCGCCTCAGGCAGACTACTTCCTATACTTGTACAGTCTCTAAAGGCACTGAGGGGGATGTGAAGGATTGACATAAGTCCAGTCCTTTAGTAGAGTTGATGACTGACAACGTACAGAGCTCCATGACTTGAATGTGCTTTGCTGTGAGCGGCAATAGTCTCCAGTGGTCTCCAAGCCCTGGAACTGTATGAAGAAATGCTCTAGAGCCTGTTTTTAAGTGTATTAAATCTCTTTGTACTGGTATTTCACAAGGCGATTAAAGTGATACAGTACATTAGAAATAAAGAACATTTGGCCTATAAGCATTATTGACACAACTGAAAATCGATATGCAGTACTTGGCAGCATAGTGTTTTTGTACGAATAGTTGTAATTAAGTACAGACGGCCTATTAATACAGTATTGGCAAGCCCAAACTGATGTCCACCGGATCTGAGCTATAACGTCCTGACCTAAACTGTCCACAACCAGTGGATTGGTCATGCCCAGGGGAGGTCCTGGCCTATCCTCTCCCTTGAATACTGCTGACCTCGACATACATTCCTCTGGCTTAAAATGAACACAATCTCCTCATGCTCTCTTGAAATGGTGATTCAGACACACACACACACACAAAGACTGACTTCTCAAGCCTCAAGGACAGCCTTTGAAAAAAGCAAGTGAACACATTTGTCCTTGCTGAATTCAGCAAAAGCAACCCAAAAACAAACAGCGAGAGACTGGTTCCAGCCAAGCATAAAGCGTAAACAGGCAGGTACAGGCCTTCCTTTGAGCTCAGTCAGCCTCGAATCAAACACTGAGCCCTTCATACCAGCTCCATAGGATAAGCTGGATCTCTTTTCTTTGCCTTATTGGGGGTGTGTACACATGTTTACACCAAACGAGGAGAAAATCATAAGGGGCACCGCATCAACTGACTGAAGCCAATGGAAAATTACTATAATTCTGCAAGCAAATATGTCTGAATGTTCATTCCCTTCTGAGGAAGTCAGAGGCCATAAACAAATGTATTAAGTCTTGAATACTGTACAAAGAGTCAATCAAAGTGGAAATTATTTTGCAGAGCTCTATTTAGGAGGTGCAGACGAGCTGAAGAAGATTACATTATTTTAAAGCCAAAGTAACCCTGTAGACAACTCAGTAACCAGAGGGCTTGTGCTACTCTTTTAATAATGTATTCTTGGTTATGTCGCTATATTCTCTTTCCAGTACTATTTTGTTTTTCATTAGGCTTTTCTTTTCTCCAGGGAGTTCCCTTTCCTGCCAGAAGGCCATATAGATCTTGGCTTTCCATCTCTATTACAGGGGGAGGGCTGCTTTCCAGACAGGCAGTCTCAGTAGACGCCTCAGGTCCCTGGGCCTAACTACTGAACCACAACTCTAGCCCTGCGTCTCAAATCGCATACATTTCCTTTTACTTTTATTGCGTACTGCAGCTGCCCTTACAAAGTGCGTACTGTTGCATGCTGTGTCCATATACTTGGAACATACTACTTTGTCATAACATTCTGCCTTGAGCTTTGACCCTCTTGCTCAAACATACGTCAGTTTGTAGGCCAAATTGCCAATATTGTACAGAAAATGGTTGGTGCAAAACAAATAACGTTGGCGATACAACACCAGAGGAGGGCAGCCAGAGTTCTGGTTTTGTTAACGTCTATGGTTCAGTCAATGTCTGTTGCTGTGCGGAGATGGTGGGTCAGAATAGCCAGAAAAGCATGTTGGCCTACATACAACAAAATGTGACCGGATGCAGTAGAACATCCTGGTATTTTTGGCATACTGCATTTTACATCCTGATGTGTGTATTGGGACATCAAAAATATTTTTCTGGCATACTAAATAGCATGGAAGTTTGGGTAGTGAGACGCACCCTTGGTACCACTCACCATGAGGACTTGTTCAATGTCAACTAGGAAGCAGATAGGTGGATAACTTCCTGCACAATCACATGACATCAACTTTAATGATAATATATCTTGTAATTTAGTGTAAAATACAATGTGGTCCATCCTGATGTAAAAACAAAGAATGTGCATGATTTGTGCAAAATGTCATATTTATGCTAAATTGTGGTATGGTGACCAATTAGTCATCCAATGACAGGTATGTATATGAGATTTTTTCCATTATCAGTGCAATGCAAGCAGATGTATTTTGGTGCATCCTTAGAGGCAGCGGTGGACACAGGCACACTCAGATGTAGTGTCCTGCACCACTCTGGTAATCCATCATGGCCTGTGCTGTGCTACATCCAATTGTTTATCCTGGCAGTGTTGGGAAGAGGGGGAAGGGATTCCTGAGCTTCAACAAAAACTCAGTTTCACTTTATCTCTGAGAAGGCCACAGGGCAGGGAGGATGATGTACAGTACAATATCACCGCCACAGGCTTCCTCAGAGTCCCTCTCCCCACGTCCATCTAGGGCACAGGGGGGGAGACGAAGGCCAAACTAGAGACAGTTGCTGGTATAAACTAACCTAACACACTAAAATGACCAAGGTACTTTAATGGGGCCTCCTGCAGTGAACGGTTTAAATTGAGTTCCTAATGTTGTGTTCAGCAGCAGGACCGATCCTTACTTCTCTGACTGTGCCTGGCACAACTTCACCCAGGGGGTCAAATGACCAGACTGAGGAAAACAGTGACTGATATGGAGGACAGAAGGCCTGGCTCTGACTGAGAATGGAGGTGCAGAGAGGTTCCATCACACGCAGCAGTCACAGCTCCCTGGTGAGGAGTCTAATCCAGCTCCCTTCATCCTCTCCACTTCTCATACAGATTGTCAGTAGGGTTTTACACTTCAGCTCTACACCCTCAATCCTGTCCTATTCACTGTTATTACAATCAGAGCTGGGAAAGAGGCTGTCTACTCCACCAACCCTCCTGCAGCTCCTGCATTTGCTGCAGACCTGAGCCCCAATCGCAAGGCTTCCTGGAAAGCTTCCGGATCTTCAAAGTTGCTCTGACAAAGAACTCCAGTCAATCAGCTTGGGTCCTACCAGGCCCACAGTTGATCCCGAGACGCCTCCACACTGCCATGCTTCCCCCTCTGATTTAGACTGGACGGTTGGCTGCTGCTGCTGCTCTCAGGGCTCTGTCACACAGTCCTACACATTCTTCAACAGCACCAATACAAGTCAGAGAAAACCCAGTCATCTCCTGAACCAGCCAGCTGGAATAGACTGGACCAACCAGCTCGCCTATCAGGCCAGCGCAGATGGTTTCTACAAGGCACAATGTGAAGACAAGATGTGAAACAGTAGCTATCACACCAGCCGCAGAGATTAAGGAATAGAGAATCCTAATTGCGTCATCTCACTGCTCAGAAATCTCCGTCTTTGTCGTTATCTCGAGAACAGGGTACTGTATGAAGTTGACATTCGGCAGGTGTGTTGCGTAGGATCCAGGGATGTGCAGTGTCGAGTGAGAAGCTGAATGGATGAGCGGTTTGCAACAAATATCTAAACAAGTTTGCTCTTTACATGTTGAGCAACTGCTGCACTAAGCGATGGAGACATGGATCACTCCAATATTGTATCCTTCCGTGTGGCAAGATATGCTCAAGAACCCACCCCATTTGTAAGATCACAGAAGCATTTTCTTCAAACAGGCACAGCACTAGTTAAAACAAAATCCACAACATCGGCTCAACAGATGGGAAAGGGCTGGGCTGTGTTGATTTCATCAAAACATGCTTTACGCTCTGGCACTTCTCAGATAGGAGGACAATTCTCTCGTAAAATGTAATTAGGCCCTGTTTAAAGTCACACATTTTTCTCATTAAGTGCTTTTAAATTGTTCTATGTGAGTTTGTTGGACTTGTTTATTTTAATATGAGTTACAAAAGCATGTGACGATGACTGGTGTACTGGGACTATTTGTCCAGTTAGAAAATGGTCCCATGGATGATGCACATAATATGAAAACATGCATCCTTTATCGATACCTGCTGAGACAGAAAGTTGTGCCTCTATAATTGTCATTTCCATATTTACATCTCATTCCCACTGGGAGCCAAGACAGGCGGTGAGGATAAATATGTAACTTCTTTCATCACGTGAAAAAATGGCCTCCTCTGACAGGAAACACAACGCTGCATAAAAATAGTCCTCAGACTGCTTACCCAGCAGGACACAAAGCAGCGCATCTCTCATTATCAGGGACAGAGCAGGGTTTGGAGCAGTATCAATTATCAGTTACCCACCACTGGATACCACCACTCTAAATTAGCTACAAAGTGTTGGGAATGCCGATTTGCAGGTTCATCCACCATGAGGAGTAGTGGGAAAACAAAAACATTCTGTATATAAGACCAGAACAGCCCTTTTCCATCAGCTACTATATAAAACCTGCTATGTAGTGCATTTACATTTTGGGTTAGGGAATGTAAACAGACATGTTATTGCAATTCCTAATATAACAATATATACAATTAATGTGGAAAAGATTTGAATAAGTAGTAGTACAAAAAAAATCACCAAAGAGTCACCAAAATTGATTTAAGGCAAGCTAAAAGCGACATCATCGCCAGTAACATATGTTGTTCACTTATAGAATATTGACTCCCCATATTATTCAGAACAAAAAAAATAAAATAAAAACATTAGTGGACCAAAGAGAGAATGCACCACCATAGTTTAATGAGAACTACTTTCAGAGGGGCAGTATAATTAATCCTATTACTATCTCTGCCCCATGGCAGCTAAACTGGCACATTGCCACACATTTAGGCTGCAATATGGCATGAAAGTGGCTTGTAGCCATAGCAACTTATCCTGTGTTGTGACTTCTAGAACCCTGAAAGAGCACATCTTCTCTGTGGCCCCCAAGGCCTTCCTGAATGATCCCTAACCAGGTTACACTGACTTTGTATGTCACCTCCTTAGAATTGGTGTACACTGATGAATGACACTGATGAATGTGTTCACCAACAGTCTGTTGCCAGAGGTATCCACAGGCTTTTCACATTTCACGTTTCATTATGTTGCCTCTCTATTCCCTACAGTCCACAAGAGTGCCACTTACTGTTGAAATGTTAGTATGTCTGCATCTTCACAATGAAAATAAAGCTTTTCTAAAGCGACCAAATCAATTCAGACTGTAGGGCCTAGGAGTTAGAAAATCCCCCTTAACCAATTATCCATCCTGAGGAGAATTGTGAATTTCATTCACACAAACCCTTTCAAGTTCAAACTCTAAACTGATGATTTGAGTCTCCCAGTCCGAACATGATTGTGCCATTCTAAGATTGCCCACTCATTGATCTGGCCAGAAACCTTTGCTCCATCAAAGTTGCCAGTTCAAGACTTTAGACTCAACTTTCAGTCACTGAATGATGCAAAGATGTCTGTGCTCCTGGACTTGTAGAGAAATGTGTGAGTTAATGAAAGAGGAGGCATGACCACTTCAATCTCCATATCATAGACCAACTACATTTACATTTAGTCATTTAGCAGACACTCTTATCCAGAGCAACTTACAGTAAGTACAGGGACATTCCCCCGAGGCAAGTAGGGTGAAGTGCCTTGCCCAAGGACACAACGTCATTTTGCACGGCCTGGGAATTGAACCAGCAACCTTCTGATTACAAGCCCGATTCCCTAACCGCTCAGCCACCTGACTCCCAACTAGTCTTCCTCTCCTTGTGTTAATGTTACTTCCTTCCCATACATATATGCACTTTGTAGCTTTCATCTGAGGCCAGAAGAAACGTTTCAATTTTGGAATTCATCTTATGACATATGGGATTATAGGGCAGAGCAGAGTGAAAGGCAGAGAAGTATGAAGTCCTCCCCTTCTTCCAATTAGAATGTAGCTGTGACATTTCGTAAATGACAATTTACACAACAGCTAGAACAGACCATCAGAGAGAAAAACCCTGCTAAACGATAACTATAGATCCATTCTAAGGAATTCATGACGAGTAAATAAAACATTAAATTCGTTACGGGGTCCCCTTGCGTCTCTTAGGCTACAAGTTGAAGTCAACACAAGGTAAATCATAAGGCAGCAGATGGTTTATTCAGACACTTAAAAAAGAAAAACACGTTTAAAATACACACAAGTGTCGTCATACATTTACATAATAGGGTACTACCATATTTCAGAATATAGTGATTACTCTGGATGTTACACAGCACAGTGCACTGGGTTTTCAAACAACTGTGCAACAATGTATGGTTGCGTGACGTCTCATCAATTCGACTCCGGCACATCAGTTTAAAATACAAACAGCTGGCTGCTCCACATAAGTGATAATTACACATAAGAAATGCATACTGTGTTGTCTCAAGGTGTCATGTTGTTGTGGACTTGCTAAAATCGTTAAATATGAATGATGAATGTCAAAAGCGCGCTCAGTTGTTTCTTTGTAGAAAATGGGTAGCCCATGTCTTGGGACATCGTACAAGGGAGTGCACGTTGAAATAGACAAGTAAAATAACGAAATACGTGGAAGTTGAATCCTACCTGTATATTGCAAGAGAAACATTGTTCACGGAAGCTGATTGCAGAACTATCTTCGTGATCGCTGACACAAAATGTTCTAAGTAAATCCTTTGAACTGAGAAGAGAAAGATCTGTTCCAGTCGGCGTCGCTCGGCAGAGATCTGCAGTGTGGGAACGGGAAAGTGGGTGGAGATGGATACTACAGTTTCTGCCTGTGGCAATATTACGCACACACACACACACGTTGGTCTTGTTACATATTGGTAAAGCGGAAAAGACTACTACACAATCTCACGTGCCGGCGAAGCAAGGGATTAACCGGTAGCTACACTGTCAATCGCTTTTACGGACGGCGAGCAGTAGGTATTGTTTTTCCGCAAATTCGAAGAGCTAGTTTAGTTACTAGTGGCCAGTGGTCCTTCCACGTATTTTAACAAAAAATTGTCCGTACTTGTCAGAGGGGAGATGGAAGTTTGTGTGAAAAACTGAAAAATACTATTGTGCTCAGTGATTAGTAACCAGTCATTATTTCCAATAAATAACCACGGTCTCATGTTCAATTTCGACTTTTGGCTCAAGCAAATGCGGAGCTGGGCTTTTTGTCTGACAATGCACTTCCCACACCTAAACGTAGTCAATAGTATCAAATCCATTTAATTCACTGTCATCAACTTTTTATAGATGCCATCTCTGTGTGAATTTGTAAAAACACTTATAAGAAGTCAAAAGCTAGTTGTGCAACACACGGGCTTTAAATAGGCTTTAAATATCACAGAACGTTCTATGGAAGATTATGATACAATATTGGGGGCCTCCTTCTTAGATGGCACCATCACTGTGGATGAGCGAGAGCGAGAGAGAGAGAGAGGGTGTTGAGGTATGTGCCATGGCTGTAGGCAGCTGAGCTGTTTATCCCTGCTCTCGTTAACACTCCTCAGCCTAGCGCAGTCAGTATCTGGAAGAAATATAGACTTCAACCTTCTTCATGTCACTACATAAACATAACAGGGAAACACAGTGACTGAGGGCAGCACTCATAACAAATGGCAAATGGAAAAACGGCAAATGGAAGTCTGATTTCCAATGTGAAGGCCAAACCATAACACTGTGTTTACCATGGACATAGAAATGTTCTCAGCATTGGATGCAATTAAACAGCTTGGATGCAATTAAAGAAATAGATGAGGTGTCTGGTTGGTGGAGCTGTAATGTTGCTTACTCAGTCTACAGAAACGTTTTCTGGATATGGATATTGTGCTGCTGCAGAATGCTACAGAAATGGCCAAAAAGGTATTATGTGATCTACGTATGTGTGTATGCTCTACATTAGACCAACATAGCTACAGTACTGTAACATGTGTAGTAGCTGTTAACTGGAATACACTTCGATTGGTAAAGTTAGGGTTGTGTTGGTAATTTGTATTTCCTTTCTTTTGAGGCATAACATCATATAAAACATACTTTTGTTTTTCAATATAATCTTTATCGGGACATCTAAACAACACAAAAAATGACAAATTAGCAATGAATGGGAAAATACAATGACTACATGTGGATTAGATCATTTTAACCAATCATTGTCTGGTCCCTATTGTATGTGTGGTCCGAGGACAGTTGTAAGCTCTGTTGAGCAGTCCTTTGACCTTCTGCAGTATTTGAAAGCTGACATTAACCAGTAACATCTGACAGCCCACCAACCCTCAAAATAGACGTCCTCAAACACAAGGCATGCTGGTGAAACCAGCTGGTTCAAGTGAGCAGCTTCTAAACAAGCCTCTGACAGGCTTGTATCCGGTAGTGTTGGCCTTGTGAAGGCTACTCAAGCATAGGCACACAGCAGTCTCCATATTTTCCTCACACATGTTGGTCCTAAATAAATGTTTTCCAGACTGAATTCAAATATATTGGTAAAATGGGGGGGGGGGGGGGCAAAGTCTGTGCAGTCACGTATTTAAATCTCCTTAGGCCACACATGACCTCATATTTGTGATGAACAAGGTGACATACAGATTCCTGGAATTATAGGCATAGAGCAGTGCCTGTGATGCAGCTGGGGATGACAGTTTTTCTCACATTTCTCAGATCACAATTGAAATTCTCAGAAGTACTTGTTCAACCTGAACGTCACCTAGTCACTTATGCACATCATAAAAGCAATTCCTCATTCTTTTAAACTAATTGCCAATGCTCTGGTACGTTCATGCAAATGATTATGTAGCCTACACTTGTCTTCTGTTTCCTACATTATCAATTGCTTATGTCATGTTGATCAAAATGTATTATACGTGTTCTCTGTTAAATTGTCTTACCCCCACAAACACAATTCGTAAGAACATTGTTCCTGATGTGTGCCCATTTGCGGCTCGGTACATCCATGCCTCAAGAAACCGACAGAGGAGGCAGGATTAGAGTTTCGACACCAACGACTGACCAAGGATCAGGCCAAAATAATCAAGTTACAGACCCCATGCAGTACCTGTGATGCAGCTGGTGATTACAATGTTGGTTAGTTGATTTGGTGTTAGTTTAATGAATAATAATAACAATAAAACGTAATTTTATATAGTGCCTTTAAAAGTTGCATCTCAGAGTGCTTCACAAATTAATACATAGAAATACAATGCATATAAAATACAAAACGAAAATGAAATAACAAAAGTACAGTCAAATACAAAATCACATAATAACCACAGGAAGACACACACACACACAACACACACACACACACACACAGATTCTTTGCATGATAGTATAGACTTCTTCCAGAGGATGCTTAGTACCGTGACTCGCTTATGGTCGGGCTGGATATGTTGAGCTGCCTCCTGTGATGCATACACTCTAAATCACCTGGGGCTATTCTTTCTCCACAGGCCCTTTAGGAAACATATCCTTCCAGCCCATCACTGAGATTTTGCTTTCTATTATTGTCTCTTCTGTATTGAATATAATTTATTAAGCCCCAAAAGTAGTGTACATTTAGTGTAGAATGCTGGACCAATGTGCCCTTTCCAATCAAACACAGGTGTCAGAACGCTGCCTGGCCGAGCCTTCAGAGAGCAAGAAAGCTGGATGATATTTAAAGGTTCTGCCAGTTTAAAGAACTGCTGTGGTATTTGGTGTCATCCATTTTGAGATCAATGAAACATACCGCTATGTCTCTGACAGGCGATACAAATGTCAGATATGAACGCTCATGGTATTTCATTAACACTGTTGCCCTCTGTAGATGGGAGGACTGCATATGAATGGGAGGACTACACAGAGAAAATAGGAAAATTCTATCCCCCACCCTCTCTCTCCATCTCTACCCTGACTAAGTAGATTATCAACTGGACAGTAAAGGTTGAGGCGACTCCACAGTAGCCAATCAGGTCCACACCTCATTAACGGGCCTCTATGGTTCTACAGTGGGAAGACTGGGTTGTTCCTCACGGGATATGAAGCAAAATAATAGACTCTGTAGAAGAGAGAGACCATAAAAATACAACTGTGGTGTTTTTTGTTCCAGAACCTTCTGCTGAAATGATCCTGTTTTCCTGGGGCGAGAGGACAGCTGGGAGCTTAGGCAATAGTAACATTCTGTAAATTGGATTAAATCCAAGACGATCTCTAAGGAACCCCCCCCCCCCCCTCCACACACTCACACCTCACCCCCAGCATGAATATTGATGGGAGCCAATTTTATACGGAGAGCAGAATACATCTTAACCCCTCTCTACAGCTGAAGCCCTGGTGCAGCAGGGGCTCCCCATCATCAGTCACAGCCTGCAGGTCACTGGGCTCAAATTCACCATCCACATACGCCACAAAAGGCGAGGAAACATTTGCTCTGCTCACATAGCGGATGAAATGCTTCTAGCACAAACTATCCTTTAAAACACAAGTGGCACTACAGGGGAGGTATGCAACGGCTTTTGGGAGCTGAACAAGCTTGCCATGGTCCCTTGGAATAAATATGCAATTTGCTTCAGACAAACTGACGCCTATTCAACATTGTTCAGACCGTCTCTGCGTTTCAATGTCAAAAGTCTCGGCAAAACTTACTGGAGAAAAACAATGTGTCCATGACCGGTACCACACCACTGAAGGACTAACTGGTTCCAGGTCCTGAGGCTACATTGACATGAAGCCAACCAAGCCATTATAATTAGACCTATTCAAACTTAAATCAGCTCTCTTATCACACCTGAGCCTGCTCATTTCACTGTTGTTCAGAAAAGCGAACTCCAGTTTCATTACCATCATCTCTCTCATTTCAGAGCATTCCAATGCCAGTCACAACTTGAAAAGAAACTATTGAGACTGTGCCCTGCCCTCCACACCCACACGCTCCCCAATTAAGAGGTTGTGGTGCGTCAGCTGACAGCCTCACACCTTCACTTTCCCTCCGATAATTATGAGTCTGGCATCCGAGGCCACAGAGAGGACATGGACCTCAGTCGGGATCCAATTAGTCAGGGGAGATGTGTGACGTCTTCATAATGTCAGAAACAGACTAGCGTCGACAGGTAAAGGGAAGACAGGAGGAGAAGGGACACTTCTACAAGGGACAACCAGAAGGAGAGAGAGGTGAGTATGTGCAGTGGGCAAGACAGAGGGAGATGGAGCACGCATGACAATGCGCTCGTTAACATCTGACCCGTTCGCGTGACCCTGGAGGTGAGGGCGACAGGAAAGAACACGCATTGCTCAAAGGAAGATCAGCAAAGAAGAAGCTCCTTTAATTTCCTCTCTCCTGAGCTCCCGCTTCTGTCTCTAATCCCACTCCATGTTCCATCCTTGTGGAAATCACTTTCTCCATTTCTTTCCTTGTTTCTTTCTCTCTTCCTATCTCTTGCCTCAAGTGCTCAAGCCTTTTAAGGGCTTCTCGTGGCACACTTTACGTTGTATTATCGGGAGTCAGTTGAGCGGTGAGGGAGTCGGGCTAGTAATCCGAAGGTTGCCAGTTCGATTCCCGGTCATGCCAACTGACGTTGTGTCCTTGGGCAAGGCACTTCACCCTACTTGCCTCGGGGGAATGTCCCTGTACTTACTGTAAGTCGCTCTGGATAAGAGCGTCTGCTAAATTACTAAATGTAAATGTAAATATTATGTAGTATTGTAGAACAGTCCTTCATATTTTTTTTTCTCAGGGAAATCAACACGTTCTGTACAAACACGGCCCTTACATGTGTTCTGTTCTAGTCTCGTGTGTCCCTCAAACAGAAGAGCACGTCTGTCTTATTTTTGCGCACATTTTAAATGAGAAAACAAATGTTCCCATTTTCTATGAGGTTTGAGTCACAGTGGAGGGGTATGCGTGTCACTGCTCTGTCTGAATCAGGCCTGTGAGCCTGGATGAGCTGAACGCTGCTCGGATCAGGAGCCCTGACGGACAGAAACAAACACAGAGAGAACAGCAGGTTCCGACGCCTGCGTGAAATCAAACGAAACGAAACATGGAAAACAGCGGTGATCAAATGAAAGCAGTGAAGATGAAAGCCTGCGAGATCGTGCTGCATCTGTGTGTGAAGGAGACGGTGGAGGGCAGCTCCAGGGGGTTGGGCAGAGAAGAGGAGGCTCTTCTGGATGGAAGGAAAGACCCCCTCTAGGGGACAGCGACAGTCTTATCAGGTGTGAAGCAGAATGTTGCCAGTAAATCCTCTTTGTGCTGTGAAATCTGGACACTCCACCTGTCGTGAGAGGACCCCTCAAGGGTTGTGGTGGTCACTCACTCACACACACACGCACTCACCTGTGGCTCGGCCTGATCTGTAGTCTCTGAACATTTTGAAGTTGTGGAGCTGCTTCTTCTGATTTCCTTCCAGTCTCTTAGCAAATCTCCTGTATAGACAACAAAACAAGCAATAACTTGATCAGTTTTTGTCCATTACCTTTAATACAGTGCATCTGAGGAAAGCTTCCATTCTAATTCTGGGAACCCAGCTCATCAGCTCTATGGCCCATTCAAGGACGCCAAGAGGACTGGGTTAGAAGGTCCACAATAATGGTGTTATTGTGTTGAATGAAGAAAGCAGATGACTGAAACTGAATGTAATTCATCTGTTGCTCTGAGACGCACAGCCCTCCTGCATTGTGAAGCAACAGCTCATCTGAGCCAGGGAGAGATGGGAGGCTCAGGAGGGTCCTATTGGCTGTGTCATTAGCACTCAAACCTGGAGAATAACATGAAGAAACACAAAGCTACAAGAGGCTGTGCACCGGGAACAGGCTACTGTAGTGTATTACATTACACAGAAAGGCCTTGAGGGGCTCGTGATGACCAGAGTAATTGGCTTTCAGTTGCCATGATAATATGCATCAGTCATGCCATGCCAACACACACGCACAGAGGCCACTGAAAAGGTCAGCCCCCAGTGCTCCATCTAGTCTTCATCACTACTCCTGAATATCCTCTGGCAAGACACAAACATGGTGAATTATTCTGCATCGGTGGGCATCTTACCTACCGTCCTAGGCAATGAATTGGACATAACACAGCACAATCTAAGCCAACTATAACAGACCCAAATCCTGACTTTGTAATGAAAAGTCAATAAGTATTGATCATTGGTTTCTGAGTTTGAAAAGGTTCATGGAGTTTCAAAACAGTCTTAAGAGAACCAAATGCCCCTCTTGGTTCCTATAGGGCGGTAGAGCAGAGACGTGCATGAGACAAGTGATGTGGGTCATCATCCCCTCTTACCTGCAACTCAGAGGGGGAGGTATGTATACCTCCCACTCTCTCTCTTCTTCTTCCCTCCACACCTCAAATCTCTCCATTACATCACACTAGGGCTGGGCGATATATCAAATGTTAGCGATAATATCGCAATAATTTTGACGACAATGTAAAATGTAAAGATATTGTGAATATCGAATACTTCAAATTCAAGAATACTTTCCCAAAGAACACGCCGAACGTCCAATATTATATCCCCTTTTTGTCTTGTCACGTATTCCCGCGTAAGAGACATGAGTTGGGGTAGGGCCTTTTTATTTTTACTGCCTAAATTTGCACTACCCATTTTTTACTTTGTAACAATTGCTGTTCTATCTAAATTGTTTTAGTTGTTTTCTAATGGGGGCAAACGAAAATCATGTTTTTTTATTATTTAAAAGCAAATGCAAACATATCGAGATACATATTGAATATCGTACATTTTTTTGTTATATATCGCCCAGCCCTACATCACACTGAAAGGTATTGTCTGTCTTCTAAGTGGGGCTCCACAGTAGGCCATATTGGCAGCTGTGGGTGTTGAAAACTTTTAACCCCCAGACTGGGGAGCCCCAGGTCCAGCTCCGACAGGCTCAGAGCTGCTCAGCAGACCCACATGTCACAGTGAAGAATGGTGTACAGGACAGAAATAGGTGCTCTGGTGTAAAGGATTGACTGACCGGCTTCACAGTTTCTCTGGGCGCATTTCAATTGCCCAGACACCAGGAAAAGGAATAAAGACAGTTGCACAGGCTCCAAAAATACCACAGATCACAGAACTACACTATTTTAATAAGAGAGACACGTCTGAATAGACTAGAATTATGTGCAATGGATACTCAATGATTAACAAATCCTTCCAACCTACTGCACATGTTCAGCAGGGAAAGACAAAAAAAGGCTTCCAATAACAGGTAAAAAATAGAGAACATTGTGAACATCCCAAAGGTTTGAAAATATTAGAATATGTCCTCTCAAAGCCTCTCACAAACAACACAAAATTGGTCAGCTGGGCCTTGCCTGAGACTTGAGAACATCTCAGAAAGCTGTTTTTATATTTTTGATGCTGCTACAAATGCGTGGTCTCATGTACAGCCTCCAGGCGCTGTCTAGCTTGTACTTGAGTGTTCTCTTTATTCGCACTAACAAATGTTGAGGTCATGGATGAGTTATGGTCCTGCCCTTCAAGCTGTGGTTTAAATGGGTCCTAGAATTCACTTTAAAGCTGGTTTGGCTGTAAATTGGTTTAAGTCAGGCTCAAAACAGAAGTGACGACAAACGCAGAGAAACAGTAGAGGAAGGAATGACAAGCAGGAGTCTAATTAAACAATGTAACTTCTAACTAGACGAGGCTTGCAAATGTATGACCACATCATTACAAAAGACTGAATCAAGGTTTTATACATCTTTCACTGGGTATGGAATGCTTTTTTTGATCAAGGGGAGCCACAAAGAGGGGAGGACTGTTTCAGAAAGAACTGTATTATTACAGCACAACAGTGTTGCTCAAGAGTGCCTTTCAGATGCAGAAGGCCCACAAAGGATTTCAGAGAAGTCCAATTTTCTTCAGAAAGAAGAACTGGGCAGATGCATGCTAAGACATGGGTGAGAACACAACAGTAGAATAGGCATATTCCTGTTGGGGAAGGACATCTTAAAGCGTGTTGCAAACTCTGAGGAGGTGTTATACCTGAACTGTATGCTAGGCTAAACACAGTAGCAAACAATACAAATCACATAGTGGGATAGCTCTGAGCTCTGAGCACCACATACTTTAACATCCAGAAGCATTCTGTTTAGTGTAGGCTACTTCAATTTTGTGTAAGAAACTAATAGTGTTAGTCAGGCTAGATAGCTAGGCTCGATGAATGGTAACTGAAAGCACAGAGGCCAGAACCCGGTCTCTGTCAGAGACCAGAGGACCTCCTCGGTGAACAGTCTTATCAGAGAGAGTCAACAGGCCCACATTGTGATGGAGGAAACAGATTACACCCCAGCTCATCTCACTCCATCCATCTGTCCCTGTCGGCACCACAGGGAAACTGCAGTACGAGCCGCCAGAGAGAAACACCGGGGTAGTTCCAGCGCCAGTGTGTTACCAAGCACCGAATTAATCATACAAACTTTAACAGAGCTGATCTGTACTTCACAAGCAGCTCTCCTCCCCTTCCTGTGCTGTGTCTCTGCCTCAGCCCGCCAGGTTATCTGTGTGATGAAGTACCTCATCTCCTACACAGGGGCAACAAGAGCAGGCACCTTCAGTTGAAAATAGTAAAGATGGTAAATTTAAAGAGGGGAAACAAGGGCTGCAACAACTGCCAGAGGGCAAGGATATTTGTTTGTATAGCGTGAACAGAAATAGCCTATGTGGGCGAAACTTATTTGATTATCACATATTGAAAACGTAGCACTTATATGAACAACCCTCAGGCCTACGTCTATAGGCCTATAGTTTCATGGCTCTCAAGCTGTTTGTCAAGATATTTTCTTTCTAAGCTATTTCTGTTACCATAGTCACCAAAGACATAATTTCCCATTTGGCTCAAAATGCAGCCTTAACTTCTCAGAATTATTTGTTGTCGGTTGAAGGTGCATAACTGTCAATTCAATGTAATGTTATTACAGCTCATACACAGTCTCGTAAAGCCTAAGGATGTATTTCCTTCTAATACTCTATCTGTCATTTTGTTCCGGTGGACAAATTTGATAGCCAGCTATGGAGGTACAGTGGCATAGCGTTGTGGGGCCTCGTTGTTCTCTGCTGAAGCGCGCTGACCTTTGTCCGTTTATCGTTCACCAATGCGGTTAACCGAGTAGAACGACCAGGACCAGGTGTCTTTTCTCTGGAGATGATGAATGCTGCAAATTGCTTTTTTTTTTGCTTTGCGAGTTATTATCCTCGTGTGTCACTGTCATGGCAACAAACGGCTGAAACTAAGGGAAGGGCAGATGTCACATTAGAATATTGTGTAGTGGAGGATTTCTAAAATGGGTGAAGCCTTTCTCTGGGTCCAACAAAAGAAGATAATCATTATCAAGATCCATAAGAGCACATTGGAATAAGGTTTGTTTTTCGAATGTTGATTACAGCTTGCCTGGTCAAGTAAGCAGGTTTAATATTGTAGAGAACATATAGAACTTAATGGGCCATGTCCTAGAAAGGCACTTGAAGGGTAGCACACAATACGTCCACCCAGGGCTAATCATTGTGACCGTTATTGTGATTACAATCTTGGTATTCAAAATAATGTTATGAAGTCGCCGTTTGTCTACCGTCGTTGCACGAAACAAACTGCAGCAATATCTCAAGGTTTGTTTCTGCATTAAAGTGACCAAACAAGACACAAAGTAAGCAGCAAAGTCATTATTTAGGGGTCTTTAATAACCAAATGATAGACCTTGTTAAAAGAGGACGGACAGGACACACACTGCAGACATCCTCCCTCCATCATTAAGTAGCCCCACGTGACTGACTATGTAGCACATCACCGTATCTGAATGCTTACACCCACAAAATGGATATGAAAAAGGTTTTAAAAAGTCAAGTATAAAATATGTACCACAGCTGTGTAATCAGAGAGGACGAATACCTTCCTGCTTGGAACTTAGCCTATAGTGTGTACAAAAAAGAAAGCATGTAATGTCTGGAATTAAAATTAATGAATGCAGGCTAAAATCAGAGCAGGAAACTTCTTAACGACGAGGGCAGAAGAAAACGGCTTACAAAAAGGGAAAAAATGACCTCCCTTATTTCAACCGAGATACAGAACTTTGTTTGCATTATCCCAGAACACTTCTCAGATCAATACAAAAGTCTCAACATCCCCAAAGGTGTCCTATAGAACCTTGTGTCCTAGCAGAGACTTGCTAACATGACACTACAGATGCACCTCTATTTTCTCAATCTGAAAGGTTTCATTAACATTTCAGAGGTAGCAAGGGTCACAAAATTACATTTTAGGCTGACTTCAAACATAATAATGTTACAGAAGGCTACTCTTTTCCATTCAAATCTTCCTGCTGGTGTTCATTAGCCACAGCAGGAACAGGCCTGAGGCAGGGCCTATGAATCTGTCCTGGCAACGCGGGGTCAACCCAGGTCATGTTATTACACAGCACCAGGAAGGGAGAGGAAGAAGCACCCAGTCACCAGGGGCCTGAGAGGAATGAGAAACACTTCATCCAGTTACATTAGTACTGTGACCCATTCAGCCCACCAAGGCCTCAGGGACACCAACCTGTTGATGAAATCGGACAGCCTCTTTAATGGGATTTTAGTGTTCATATATGTAGCCTATAGCCCTTTCATAAAGCCCCTCTGAAGTCCCTGCAAGGATAGATGAGGTACAAAGTACACATAAGCTTTAATCTGCTGAATCTGGGCTATACAACCAATATCATTATAGCTGGATCTGGAAGATGATTGGCCAGCTGAATACAAACAGTAATCACCAAAAGCCGATAAAAAAGGGAAATCATCTTACATTCAAGAAGAGGATTATACTTTTTTTTTTTTTGAAAAAAGAACAATTACCATTCTGTTAGCAAATGCTGCAACGTTTCTGTCTACTGTTTAATTAGGCTATTCCCTTCCATGCTGACACAGTAATGGCAGGCTCTGTCAGGCTTCCACATGCAGGGAGACAGCAGATATGTTTAAACGCTGGCTTGGTCATCATGCTGAGAGGCAGACGCTCAAATAACAAATATCTCCCATTTTGAAACAGAGTAGCATGGAATACCCAATAAAGTAGGATATTTTAGTTTAAGAACGTGGCGAGAGGGCTGTTACAATTACTCTCATAAAAGTCTGCATAGAAGGGAAAAAGTTGATCAGGTTGAGCTGAATTTACAGTTTGGAGATTGCTGGGCTGTGGAAGCATCAAGGTTAAAATGACAAATTACCTTTTCAATTAATGCAGAGCAGACTTGCCTTATTACTTAAGTCGGTATGGTTCCTAGAGGAATTGTTTAATGTAATAAACAGCCTGAGATTCTACATGTTACATGTCCCTGCGACCCTATTAAAGCCACTTTTCCTGGATATTTGTAACGCTGCTGTTTGAGTCACAGAGGCCTTGTAGTGGGGGAAGCTTCAGCTCTCACAGAATAGCAGCTCCTAGAAGGAGCAGCTCCAAGTGAAGGTGAGCCTGTGAGAGCGCTTCCTCTCTTGTTATTTACGAGTGGGCCTGGAGCCAGTAGGCCTTGTTTAACAGCCTTCAGCCACGTGTTTTCATTGCATCCACCGCAAATCAGCACACTGGATGGGAAACCATTCCCAGCCCTCCCTCCCTCCATCTCTCTCTTTCTCTCACACACACAAAGCACCAACCCAGGAGCAGATTTGGCAGGTGAGGATCCTGGCAGTGCTTGGGGATGTTGAATTTAACCCACAAAAAGAGAGAGAAAAGTAAATAAGATTTAATTACGCTGAGTTAGAAAAGCTAATCAACATTTAGAGGAATTCTTTCACACCAAACATCTGCCTTTAAATCACAAAATTAGGCTATGTTGCTGTCAAAAAGAGGTAGATAAACCTCACACATTATAGAAAAACAAAGACTACTACACAGAAAATGCACCCTTCTCTTTCCAAATCAATGCTAGCACAGACTGGCTTATGAATAGGCTCATTGCCTCCCCTCACCACTCACATTAAAGGAAGGGTCACAGTGTGCCATTGTCAATGGATGACAGGAGAGAAGTGGCGTTGACACAACTATGAGAAAAACAAAGGACCCCCCCAAAAATGTAACGCACAACTGGCCAAACGTCACCTGAACAGTGAAACAATACGGACCCCTGACTAGAGGAATAGGCTTGACCCAGAGCACTCACAGTTGGAGATTTCATCCAGCTTTCATGATGAATGGACATTCTGAATTCCCTCTCTGCCTGCACCCTGGGTGTCCTCTCCACACTGGGGCCTGAAAGCTGCCTTTGATTTGGGAGCTGATGAGCCTGTTCTGGTGTTCATTGTCAGCCTCAGCTCTGATCTTAATGGTTAATTACCTTGTTTCAACATGCACTGAGGCCTGCTCTCTCTATCTCTCTAAGGAGAGGGGTAAGCCCTTACTGAAAGCTATCGTAGACTGCTGGAAGGTATCCGTCGATAGACCTCTTGAAACGTTAATATGTCCAGGTCATAAGTGATACCATTCATAAAGAAAGATTCAGTTATTAAACCAAAAACATAGAACTCTACTTTCCCATACAGTAGTTCAAATTGTGCCTAATAATGCAAAGTGTTCAGAGGGTCCTCCCAACCACGTTTAATCTGAGACAATATGGCCTCACATTCCTCTCATTCAGAACCATAATGAAGATGACCCAAGACCATTAACAACGATTGAATTGTTACACAATTTCCTCACACACACTGCTGATGTGAATGAGGGTGTGGATTCCAAACCATTGTATGGGAAAATGTTTCAATTGTCACAGAACATCTCTCCCCACTTACCCTGTAACAGTCCTTCCCCTCTTCACAGAGCCCAGCAGTAGCTTTAAGCAAAGCATAAATAATTCATTGTTCAAAGCGGACACAATGAATACCAATTCCCCCATATTGCCAAGCTCTATCATCAAGGCTGATTGCAGAACCTGAGGTCATTAACTTCATCTGTGGCAATGTGCCTGAAATTCCAAACGGCCAGTTCAGCCTGCTGACACCAAGGTTAGCCAGCGAGCTGTTAAAGGCTCTCTCTGGCTGTCTGCTGGCCGGCCCATCAGAGGAAGCAGCAGAGAGAGAGGGAGGAAATTACATTCTGAGGTTCAAATTGTTTTTACATTAGACTTGCTCACTGCCCACCACCGCTAGAGTAGGGTGACTTTGCATTAAAGATGAGTGGACACTAGACAGAGTTATCCATCGGAAACAAATAAGCCAGTTCAACACTATCTGGGTCAAAGGCTATTTTATGACACATCGTTTTGAGAGATTTGCATGTTGAATTGGCCTCTTTGGAACCCAACTCAGGAGCTTGAGTCCCAGTCATGGACCCATCTCTCCGTGGGTCTTACAAGCTAAGACCATCTTCCTGTGTCATCACTGTACACAGTGAGCAGCAAGGGTAAAATAGTTCAAAGGGCATCTCAGCTATAAGCACAGGCTCAAAAACATAAATTTCTGCCAGACAAAACACTCTAGAGCTCCCATTTCTAGACCTGTATCTTCAATTTAGGATGTCAGAATTGTCTAGGTTGTTTAGGTTCAGAAATCCATAGCCACAATGGCCATCCCTGATATCTCATCTAGAGAGAGGCTTCTTCATCAGACGAACCCATGATGAGAGCAGTTCCATCACCCTGTCCCAGGTCTCCTCACACATTGGTCATGGCATGAGACAGACTGCCCCTCTCTGTCCGGCTGGTTGACTGATGGATTTCTGTCCTCTGCATTGGCCCAAGCTATTAAGAGGTCTGCTGGAGCGGAAAGGCTTTACTGTTCCTGGGGAGACGCAATTGGCACAGAAATTCCTGGCTCCTATTGTCTCAGAACACTGTGACTACTGTAAGTTAATTTCTTGCCAGACATGCACAAACAATCATGCCGACATGCAATAAATAACAGAAATGAAACCATCAAAACACTGGAACTCTCGTTTTATCCTACTTGTTTATAGCACTGATGTCAGTCAGAAGAAGTGACCCAAACCAAACTAATTAAATACCCCAGTGAAGTGTAGTCACGTGGATTTACAGTTTGAGGTAACTTCTCGATCCTGCTGACTGAGAAAGTACGTTTTATACTGGACAACCATCCTTAGAAGCAGCTCTCATCAGAAGCAATCTCACAAATCATGTAGGTAACCATACTTTTGGGAAACAGCTCAATTAGATACTGACACTTGGTGGATCTTTGGGGAGACCATGCCCAGACATACTTCCAATATCTTCACTGCTCATGCTCTAGGCCTACCACTTAAGGAGCCAGTCTTTGATAACAGCCTGAAAATGTTAGACTTGATCAGAGCATGAAGCTAAGATCCTGAAGCATGCACATCCGCATGACTATTGATGATTATGCAAGATTTTAAATGTGTGATATCACCTCGCAGGGAAATATGATGAGTTCCTTACCATTATTTTGCTTTACACCTGCCTCCTCACAAATTATTCATAGTCACATCTCTGCATTATGAGATAAATCCTTTTTTCTTATTCATTGAGAGATGCTGGATGGCCCTGGTGGTTTCTGGGTCTTTGTGATTTAAGGCTGTCATGGTTGGAGAAATGCTGAACTGATTTCCTGACAATCCAGGCATCTTAAACTGGGTCTGTCCCTTATCCTTTCCCTCAAATGTTCCATAACTTTACGGGATTTGCAGCTAAATCTGTATTTCAGCTCAAGTTCTCAACTTTCTTCACTGATACTAATATTTACAATCACAGTGGAAACAGCTACAGCGCTTTACATTGAGAACCCTAGCCAATGGAACCACCTGTTATTGCAACAACCTTTAGCCAAACCGTTAAACTGAGCTATTATTACAGTAATATACAAAAACATTTCAGTGGTGACAAGGCTAGGGAGCCTACATCCTCCAAGACTGTTGAGTTGCTGCACAAACACTAGCCTATAAAACCAAGGCAAAACATTGTACGATCACTAAAACTATCACCTCAATTTAAATAATTTAATAGAAAATACTAGTTCAAGAGTGTTAATGCAAAACGGCACAAGACAAGACCTTGCAGCAACTTTAATTTGCATCAGGTTAACTAATTATAATGTGGCTGTGCATATGCTATCGCAATCATGCACCTAACACAACCTTGTTACTGTGTAAAAGTATACCTATAGTAATGAGAGCTAACCTAGGCTTCACCCCATTGTTACTCTACCTCATTCTATAAAGCATGCACCAAATGAACCAAAACCATTAGATTTGTTGGTGATGTGGCCTGTATCAATTGTGGAGACAGACCCCTGTTAGAGAGGATCTGTCTGGGGTCTTATCTTGCTGTGGTGTCTGTCAGGCTCTGTGCTCCATGTCTGTATTGGCCAGTTGATGGAGGGAAGGCCTGTGTCCCCAGATAAACAGTCCCTCTGTTCTTACAGCAGCAGACAGAGAAGGCCTCCTGTTTGCTCACAGTGCTGTACACACTGCCCTGCTCCCACAGACTCCAGCTACAGCATCTGGCTCTGGTGACAAGCTGGCTCCCCTAACTGCAACACGACATCGAGAAGGGAGGTGGAAGAAGAGGGTGATGGAAGGAAGAGAAGGAAATGGGGTGAATAGTGGATGAAAGAATGGTGTTGGGGGAAAGTCTTAATGTCCCTGTCTTGAAGCTCCAAAATGTGCTCAATATTCATCTGCCATGTCATATCCAGGGGGAAAGAGAATGGAGTACACAGAGTCATTTTATGTCCTTTTCCAAATTCACATTTCCATTTTCTAAATGTCTTCTGTTGCAATGTATGACATTTCAGTTGCAAACCCCATGTCAGCCTGACATCACTCTCACTCTGATATTGGGCTGCCTTTAAAAGTAATAATGATTTTTCAATACCATACAAAGCTAGCATACAAAGTAAGCCTTGACATTATCAACAAGAGTTTTGATTCTGTAACCAATAGGCGATTCTGTTGTTTCTAAAACAGGACACAATTATTCTGTGAAGGTGCTAAATTATATTAAATGTGGCCTTAAAAGTTAAGGTACGGGAATATACTGCTGACAGAGTCTGGCAAAACCACAGTCTCAAACCATTTTGGTCCCGTAAAACAATTTTTTAAATTCCTGCTAATTTCTCATTGGTGTTAGGCCATCCAGTAAGGCTGTATTCCAACCAGGCCAGGAGATTAATGGTGGGTTACGACAGTGTACATGATCATTCATCAGGGAAGTGGAGGTGTGCCAGGTCATTACCCACACTGAGGTCACCCTCTGTGGGCATGGAAAGGAGCTGTGAGGGGACACACAAACCTCCAAGCCACGCCACAAAGCCCAGTGGGGGGCAGGTGGAGGCTGAGCCAGCAGTTTAGAACACCTACTTACCACAGAGATCCTGCCAGCATATTAATACATGGGACAATAAATGACTAGAAGGCATGCAGCCAACAAGCAGAAGCCCAGAGGGAGGGAGGGCTGCATGGAGGAGCTAAGAGATACTATGATCTTCCTACATTTGTCTGCCAAAGTATTCAAGTGGAGGGAACTAATCGGTGTCCTGACCCTTTTCCTGCTACCCTACTCTTGTCAGATAATCTGGAAGTTAAACAGGCCTAAAACAAAAGGAGAAACAAAAAAAGCAAAGCACAGAATTGATATTTTACAAAGACTGCATTAGGAAATTGAATATTTCGAGCAATGGAGAAATTCCTTGGGAACATTTATTTTAGAATTTTGCCCCATTACAAAGACTCAAAACATATTTATCCTGACTGTCAAAGATAAGGCTAAGCGGCCAGTGCTTTGGAAAGCTCTCAATTTCCTGCCAAACAGCTACTTAACAAGTCACAACTTCAGAGTGAGGAAGTGAGACGGAGACTTCTCGACAGCTCAAGCTGCCATTACCATGCCTTTTTAATTAATGGACATCCTATCCTTCAGCTTCCCTTAGAACAGGAAGGGCTAGAGGGAAATGGAGCTAAATGCGTGGTAATGAGTTATCGAATGGAGCTATGTGAGCTGTGGAATTGGACAGCCCCTTCTAACATGAGTCAGTTGACAGCCTACACCATTCGTTTTTTTGTCTCCGCCCTGCATAGCTCTGACACTTTTTATTCTGTGTCATGTTGTTTGGTCAGTTATCAACATAAATCTGCGGTATGCACTCTAAAGTGACAGGGCAGTGATTTGCCTCAGGAACACTTTATAGCCAAGCCTTACAAATGTGAAATTTGATCATGAAAACGGTGTACGGTGTACAATTAACAATCTAAATTATGTATTTACATCTGTCAGCCAAGTTTTGGTATCAACGTTTCAAAGTTTGCAACCAATTGGCAGATACCTGCCTCCTGCTGAACCAGGTGGTCAAGGAACTGTCCAGTTAAAGCTCTTTGAAGAATTACTTGGCCCAATAAGCAATGAATTACGTGATGACGTGCATATGAACTACCATGTACCTGACAAGTGTCGGGCTTGATCCACTGTGTACAATTTCTGGAAACCGTTTTTGGCGTGTGAGTTACCAAAAGACAAGCTACAGAAGTTCTGTGTAGTTTCGGTAACGGACAGACTTCAGAGTGGGGGAACTGACGACATATTCCCATATTCTTCCAACATTCTCGGATAAGCGGATAAGGCAGACTGTATCAAACCTGTGTCATACAGTGTCAAACTAATTAGCTAACAATGTCTAACAACTATGATGCCAATCCTCAATGGCATAGTTCAACTAATTGACTCCAAATAGCACCATAGTGCAATAGCCACAGTAGGGGCGCACTTTGGCAACCATGTTTGACATTCAGAGTAGGGGTACTGGGAGCTTTGAGAATACTGTAAAAACAGGTGGTGTGTGTGCATGTGTGTGTATAAGCCCAACTGGGTAAACACTCAACAAGTGCAAAGGAGAGAGATATGTGGAGCTGGTGGAAGGGTATGCTACTAATATCTTGCACTCAGACACTTGTCAAGTTTCTTTTCTTTTTTTTCCTTTTTTTTTTAACCCCCAACTGGAGGCTGGGAACCTTGAGGAATCCCATGAGAGACCTGGGTCTCCTCCAAGACAGGATACACTTACAGCATGGAGCAGAGCACAGCTCCTGTTAACCTCAGTCATGAGGAGGAAAAGGATGAGAAACCATACTCGGCTAAACCATACCAGAAGTAAAGCTAGCCTACCGGGTGAAAGGAGAGAGGTTTGAGTGTGCTGCTCAAAACTTATACCTCCAATTTAGTCAAGGGACAGCAATCGATTCTAAGGTCTAAAGAATGAGAGTCCACTGCTGAACTGACACAGGATAATATCTACTCACCTACGGAGAGAGGAGGAATTCACTCTCTCTCAGTCAAATGGCTATCATCAGTGTCAAGACCCAGCCAAAGCAGTCTCTGCCCTCTAATGGGATGAAGTAGAGTGAAAGGGCTGTCTGACAGCAATACTGAGATGCAGTGATCTTATTAACAGAGAGCAGAAATGGCCTACTGTTGATCCACAGATTTAAGCTTGTCTATGACAAACGCGTTCTCAGAATTATAGGGTTTGTAAACAAATAAAAATATGTTTTATGCTAAATGAAAGTTAATAATAATGCTAAAGATCCCCTCCAAATAACGGCCAAGAACAAGTAGTCAAAGTATGAGTATTACTTTACATGGATTTATACAGAAATCCCCATCCATTTCTTGTCAGTCCATGTGTCCTTTTGAATGCACTATTGGTAGAAAATATCCCCCAAATATTGAGGCCCAATGGTTCAAGTCTAGATGGATCTAGCACTCACCAGCACAACAGTTTTAACCCATACAACAATCTTTCTCTCAGGGGCTCACTAGTTACAGCCTAGAGGCAGAATGTAACGTGAGCTTGAAAGTCTGTTAGATGCAAATCTATTTATTACTGTAAAGGAGTGGCACTGCAAATCACTACACAAGTAACATTATTGTAATTGTTTCAAGGGATTCAAAGGAGTCCTTATAGTCCTTTTCCTGTTTATGAATCATGTTGGTAACACCATATAGTGTGGCTTTAAGGATTTGTTTGATAATCCCACAAAGGTGCAAATCAAGATGGGCATGGGTGGGCAAAGTGTGGCAGCCCCTTGCAGGGCAGAGAGAGGGGCTCTGCTAGACTAGAGGCCCAGACTGTCACCTCTGGCCCATAATCCCAGCAGACCAGCACCCCTGCCAATATGGTAAACGCCCTCTCACTGTAGCAAGGAAATTAAAGGTAACGAGAATCAATGGCGGTGTTAAAAGTATTGGCGTTGTTGCCCAGAAGGTTCTTCTCTGAGCTCTCTTGATTAGACTACACAGAGCGCTGGTCTCTGGTCAGCCAGCTCCAAATAGAGACCATTGATCAGCAGGTCAGACAAGTTGGCCTGAGTTCCTTAATTACTTGTGTCAGTCCTCATTCTCACCTCAACAGCTGTCAATTACCTCCCAGGTAAGCCACGGCCAGCAGCAGCAGCTCTCATCCCAGCTCAAAGCCAAGCTGAGCCTGAGGCATGACTACAATAGAGAAAGTAAACTAATATGCAGCAACTTCTTAGAGACGGTGGTCAATAAAACAAATCAATAATTGGAGGAAATGTCCATGTTAGGAGAGGCGCTCCTACCTTCAGTCTCGGCACGGGGGGTGCCGTTGGGCGCCCCTCCTGGAAGGTCAAGTTAATAATAATAATTAAAAAATATATATATACTATATAGCGCCCGATCACAAAATATGTCATTTAAGGTTACCTTTCCTATAAAACAGGTCTATAGCTTGCTCTTTTAATAAACAAACTAAATGGCCTTATGTTATTTATCTTATTTACACGACGGCGTGTCATTTACATTTAGTCATTTAGCAGACGCTCTTATCCAGAGCGACTTACAGTAGGTACAGGGACATTCCCCCCGAGGCAAGTAGGGTGAAGTGCCTTGCCCAAGGACACAACGTCATTTGGCATGGCCGGGAATCGAACTGGCAACCTTCAGACTACTAGCCCTATCCCTAACCACTCAGCCACCTGACTCCCATTTCTGTCTCTACATGGTCGCCGCCCCCCGCCCCACCCCGCCCGCCGCCCAAAGCTGTAAACCTAGGGGAAACACTGCATAGGCCTACCAAAAGGCCTTCTGACAGTAGCCTACCATTTCACCATAAGGCTGGGCGATATATCGAATACTAGCGATAATATCGCAATCATTTTTACGACTATGTACAATTTGAAAATATCTTGAATATCGAATATGTAAAATTCAAGCATGTAAGAACGTGCCAAACGTCCAATATTACATGCCCTTTTCATCGAGACGCGAGGTGGTGAAGGGTTTTATTTTTTTACTGTTTAAATTTGCACTACACATTTTGTACTTTGTAACCATAGCTCTCTGTTTATCTAAATAGTTGTTGTTGTTTGATGGGGGCAAAAGAAAATGATGTTTTTTTATCATTTACAAGCAAATGCAAACATATCAAGATATATCGAATATCGTAAAAATTTGACAATATCGAATATCGTAAAAAAATGTAAACCTTTAAATCTCGCCACAATTGGAGGGTCTTCTCAATTCAATGACCATGGCACCAGTAATGACTCATGGAGCAGAGAAAGTCAGCGTGCAGAGTGTATTGCCATTGTGACCTTTTCAGGTTCCCTCTCCAGTGCTCCTGTCTACGGAGATTGGCTTCCCTCTGCTCTGTGCATGGGGGGCTCACTGGCATGCTGGGAAGCAAGCCTGAGGGCTGCTCGACTGTGTCTAATCTTCTTCCATCATGCGTCAGGACCCGGTGTGCTTAGGGTGTTTGTGCAGAAGTGAGCAGTGGGACAGAGGATGAGTGTTTGTCACAACAACCACACATGTCCCTGTCACTCACAGAGGATGACAGTTTGTTACGTGTCAATCTTTGGCTCTGAATGCTACAGTACATTCACTGAAAATGGGAGACGGAAAAAACACTGGTCCAATCCTCCGGCACATCAACCCAGATGGCTGTCTGCTTCAGGCCTCTGACACCCCTCATTGTCAAATTCCTGCTTGAGTCACACTGCAGGCATAAGGCTTCCAAAGGCTATTTGAGATGCATTTTTGGATTCCGTTCCAACTTTCAAACTTGAATCAATCAGTTCAACTTTTTTTGTATATAGCCCAAGCAATGTCACAAAGGGCTTCACAGTTGCCAACCGACCAGCACCTTCTCCATCCCATTAAACAAACAGAAATGTCTTGTTTAAGCAGGGAGTCAGATGGCTGAGTGGTTAGGGAATCGGGCTATTAGAAGGTTGCCGGTTCAATTCCTGGCCGAGCAAATGGCGTGGTATCCTTGGGCAAGGCACTTCACCCTACTTGCCTTGGGGGAATGTCCCTGTACTTACTGTAAGCATCTGCTAAATGACTAAATGTACAATGTAAGCCATTACAGAGTTCCATAACAAAAGAACACCTTGCTCCACAGGTCAGAGTTCAACAGAACTTAAAAATAAAAATAGAGGGTAAAAGAAATGCCATCAGATTTGCCATCTCAACAATGAAGAGCAAGAAAACTGAACCAGCTTTTGGGGAAGTGGAAGACAGATGAAATCTGATTATTCCTGTTTAGTCCTTTCAAATTAGTAGATTTTTTAAAATGTTTTCCCCGAAAGCAGGGAAGTCAGCATGCTAATCTACTCCTGCATAAAATAGGTCAATGCCATTATAGTCAACCACAAAGACGTCCTCTTTATTATTTACACAAGACAGCATATCAAAGTACAGGAAGCAAATGACCTCCTAGTCATAATGGCTTGTCTAGTAAAGAAGTCGTAATTCATCACCGTGATAGTTCAATTCCATGAGCACAACTGATTATAATCAGTTCCCCTATTAACCAACCATTTGAGAAAAATATGTTGTTTATGAAGTCAGTCAGTCCCCTGGGTGAAGTTGCCCTCAGTCAACCTCACACAAAATCTATTTTCTGCTATTCACTCTCTCTGAAAAACACTCATACAGCAACTTTTGAGCACTAATTTAATTTTTGGTCTCGCAGTCACTCCTGTGCTAGATGACTATAGTGCAACCAGCAGTTCACCAGTCAAATATAGAGAGAACAGATCTTAACCACATTAAACTTGTATTAGTTACTGAGACCTGAAAACAACATCTATTAGGCTTAGTGGAAATAACTGTCCTATCTGATAGGAGGAGTGGTCTGGTGGATTTTTTACCACACAGAGAAACCCAGGGAACCTGTTCCAGGGTATGTTGAATGTTAACTGGAACTTATGGAGAGAAGGGCCCCATATTTATCAAGCATCTCAAGATAGAGGTGCGGAACTACAGTTGCAGGTCCCAGTCTGTTCATATGATGTAATATCATTCGAAAAGGCCCCATTGGTGCTTGAGCAGCACCATAGCGCTTAGATCACTGATGAATACAGTATGGGGTTCTGCTGGAAGTAGCTCCATTTTCATAAATGTATCACTGTCTTCTAGAGACTCCTTTAAAGATGGACTGGGAACACTGCTAGGCCATACAACCCTCCAGAAAGACCCAACACTTTCACTGCAGATACATTTTATTTGGAGGAAGCCTTTCACAACATTCTAGGACGTCTTACAGAAAATGAACCCATGTAGGTTAAAAACAGTGGAAGTTCAAATAAAAAGTCTAAAATCAGGGGACAGATCAAACAATCTGGGAAGGACAGGCAAGGCTAGAGGTTATAGGCAGTGAATAGCATTCCTTAATAGCAATTAAAGACATGGCAAAACCTTTGGAGGTGGTTTTGGGGGGGGGGTATCATAAGGCCTATAATTTTTTATTAATAGGGAATGTTTAATTGTCTATCCTTGCTAAAAATATCTAAAAGTTTAGGCCTACACTGTAATTTTCTCAAACATGAAAGCAAAGTTGGATATGAAGGCCTATGATTTTATTCTACATAATAGTGTGATTAATTTGTTACATGAACTGACAGGGCATGTGAAGAAAAAAAAAGGCAAACACATTTTTCTGTGACATTTGACACATGGGAATTAGTGCAGTTTAGGCTTCTGAGCTCCTCTCCTAGCTTCCAAACTTGAAGAATTCAACCTACATTTTCCATCTCTCTCTCTCTCCAGGTTGTAGACCATTACTCAGGATGTCACTTCATCATCAGAATCCTCCTGTTATAACTGGTTGGAGGCCAATTAGAGTGAAGAGCTCATGTCTCTTCTGACAGCTCTCACTAACCCTAAATGAGAGGAGACCAGCAGCACGTTATGACAGCTGTAAGGCTGTTGGAGGTAATTAGGCTGTGACTAAGACTTCAGGTAAGAGACAAAAATGGAAACACATGCACAAACCAATTCAGAATTCGAGTTTCCTGTTGATGACATAGTGTGCTGTTCAGCGAGTCAGAACCTATGCTCTGTATCCAGTAGATAGTTTATGGCTGTGTTGTTCTGCAGAAAGGACAGATAGTACTGCTCCTCTGACAGGCAAGGACTATTAAAAAACGATATTGATTGGTTTAGAAGGCATCTTCTCACACCCTGCCTGTTCTTCTGTTTTTTCATTTCACCAATTCCCTTGAGGGTCAACATAACATCCGGTAATGAGAAATGCCACCCTTCTTCACCAAGAGGGACAAAAACAATTTCGGCCAAATAGGAGAAATGTTTTCAACATGCCGTCTGCCATGCTAAGAATTGCATGTGGCCTGAGGCAGTCCGGTCTGACAAAACCTGCATTAACACTGGAGAAATCTTAGGCAAAGGACAACAAAACACAGGGAAGGAAAGTCTGGAACTAACCTATCAATTGTGCTGGCTAAAATAATTTGTCTTTCTGGGATCCTAATTATTACTGACTGCACAGTATCATGACCAAAAATGCAAAGTAATGGACCAGCTGAAACGTGTCATAGATCTTTGTAGAATCTCCAGCACACAGTGAAAGTAGGGTTGTAAAGGTGGAAAGTTTCTGGTAATTTTCTGGAACGTTTCCATGGGACTTATCAGAAGCAAAAGTTCCTTCAACCAAAATGTGTTGCTTATTTTCCCATTATAGATTATCTCAAAAAGCGAAGTCAGAACCAATCTTGGCCAATTTGAAAAAAAAGCAGCTTGAATTTCCCAACTACATTCAAGATGAAACAATAATTAAAACATAGTAAAATACAGGCATTGGCCACATTGGACCATAAGGGGCCATGTACATCAACATCATGGTCAACAAATATTTCCTATGAATCAACATCACAGTACAGTCGGCTATATTAAGGTGGCCCACTGTCATTGATCCATGCCATATTTGTGCAGGGCAAGGTCATGGAGCCAAGTGTTTCTTGGATCCATCAGCAAGATGAATAAAGCAGAACTCGCTGACATGACCGATACGTGAGACTCTTAAGTCTCATGGCAAATCTGGCAGCATCGCTCATAGGGACCCTCATCATTCCAACTTCAGCTTTGAAAAGCTCTGTAAAGTATTCGCCTGAAATTAGACTGCTAAATGATAACCTATTTTAGCTGAGGCTCCGTGAAATGCAACCACGAAAGAAATAGGCCTGGCTGTCAAATCTGTGCCTAAATCACTCTGCATGCTATCCAGGACCTGACTCAGTGCAAACTTACCTCTGAAAAACAGTCTTTCACCTCTGCCCAGTCCACCAACAGAATCCCTAAATGGGGATTATGTTTTTTGGACTTCTTTTTTTTTTTTTATATCAGTGCTTCTTGTGGTTCGAATGTTTTCTATTAAGAGTTAGGGCTAGGTGGAAGAGAGATCTAGCCATTGCATGATGTTTAATTAAGAAGCATAAAATTCAATTCAGGCCAATTATTCTTTGCCATGAAATTGCTGTATCACTTGCTGTGCTTGATTTTAATGCAAAATGTATGTCAATCAGACAAGTTTAACTTGAAATCCCTAACTAGGCTAGGTATTTAAACTCAAATAGCCTAGTCATGACATCCTTTAGGTTATCAAGCAGCAGTGTAAGCCTGTATTAATCAGCATTACATGGACTCTGTTTTCAGGTTTTTGACAATTGGGGCTCAGAGCAGTCAAGAATAATAGCCATCCAGAGTTTTTAATCAGTTGAAGGATTAACTTCTAAATCACAGAGGTGCTGCTGATAGCCCAACCCTGAGTCAGGGTTGAGGATTAGACCATAGACGACAAACAGATCATTACTGAACTCAGGTTTACAGACCTGTATGAGACCCCATATTTCACTGACATTACCAGTAATAACCCAGTAATCCCTTGAACCTCTCCAATGACAGGAGATTTCAAGAGAAATGCACCTTATCATGAGGCCGGCTGTAGCTGAATGTCTTTGCAGAAGCAGCATGGGTAATGACCCAGCTTATTTTACTCTGGAGGCAAGCTCTCCACGTTGGTGTCCTCATCAAAGGCACGTCTTCAAGCCATTTATGAAATGCTTTCAAGATCCCATGACATTTACATTATTGTTGGATCTCAAAGCCTCAGCTCTTGGAAATCAAAGTAGGCCTGCCTTAAGGTGGTAGAATGCTGCCAAATTTAAACAGGTTCAGAATGTATTATGATGACTTTTACCTACGTTATGGTTTCATTTTCTTCTTTAAAAAGGCTATTCTAGCAAAAGTTTTGCAGAACGGCTTTCTATTTTTGAAACTTTACTTGCTACTGATAATTATTTATCAAGCTTGAATTTCCTTCTGGACTGATAAAGTTCATTGAATTGAAAATACTTCCATTTGACCACTGTGGTAATGCCTGTCTGGACTGCACCTCATGAATGATAGCTTCATCAAGTTGACAAGCTCTACTTGGTCACAAAGTGCAAATTAAGTTGTCAAGATAATTCCTCTTAAAGATTAAGCTTCATTTTCACGCCAAAACATTTCTTGCCAACAAGCAAGAAACAAGTGATGTTATCGTCAGGAATGATAATTAGCATTCGAACAGACAAACTCACACAAGCAACCCTGATTTATTTTGCAGTTAAAAAAGGAAATATTTCAGTATCCAGCAGAATGGAAAGGGGGGCGGGGGGCTGGAGAAGAGAAGGGTTTGCCTGACGACAGTTGCTTGGCAGAGAATTATGATTCCTTGACAGTAGCCTTTCAATGAAGTGCATGCATAGTCAACTGGGGAAGAAGTTATAGGCTTCATTATATCCAATGAGCCACGTCTTTCTGCAAAGAGTAAAATCAAATTTTGTGAATCTTGCATTACAGGAATCTCTTTTGAATGTTCTATGCAGCTTGGCCTGATGCGTCATCGACCAAACGACAAAGAAACATTAACAACAGAATAGGGTTAATCGTGTTAACAAACTGTTGTATTTTGGTTTTGTGGGATAAAACAACAACTTTGAAATGACGACTCGCTGTATGTCTATGGAAAAGTACAATAAGTTTGAGAATTAGCAAGAGATAATAGAAAGAAAAAATAAAGAATTCTCTCTATGAGCAAACAAGAGAGCAAGTCCACTGAGGGTGCTCTGGTATTGTATGATATAATATTAAACCTCCGCCACATAGCTGATTATAAATCCATAATAGGCTAATACATATATGATCACATCATGTGATCATTAGATGTGGTTAGATCAACAAGCCAGGTCGAGTATTATTAGTGAGATAACACCCATTGTGGTTTGAGCAGTTACTGACCCTGTTTACTTGTGCTGAAGACTGCAACCAATGTGTTGCTGGGTTACAAAACACCCATGTGAGCCAGTCTCAAGTGAACCACATTAGTTGGAAATTGATGAGTTTATGCTTTGTTGCTCCTCGAGAGCTCTAGCTCTATGACTCTGACACACACTCACACAAGCGCGCGCACACACACGCACACATACACGTACACACGCCCTAATGCACCAACTGCAACTACGTTCGCTGGCTATGTTAGCGTTATGACCAATAACAGCGGAGTATTGAATACAAGAAGTGGCTACAGTTTCCTATGTAGCTAGTATCAAACTAGACTGCACACCAAAGTAGCTAGCTAGCTAGCTAGCATACTAACTTCATGTTACAGGCGGAAGTCCAATGCGGGACATTCAGGGAGATTGGATAAGAAGTTGACAAGCACAATCTAAAAAATACACAAACCATATCACAAATACTTACCGTTTCCATCTCTTTCACAGTGTACTTTAATCCAACTGCACTTTTACCTCGAACAGCCTTATACGTCTTATTTTACGTGGTCACTAAGCAAGCGACAGACGCTCTTGTCCACAACAAATAATAAATGGAAGCCCGGAGGTTGCACGTGTCCGTTGTTGTCGAAATGTTTATAGCGCCCTCTATGGCTGAAAGTTCAACCGTAGCTTTGCGGCTCGAGCACCAAAACGTTCAGTCAAAAGTGAGCTGTTTTCCTGAGACAATGTTCAACTGTAGCAGCATACAGTACATGTCTGCTATAAAATTTTAAGATAATTAGGCTAATAGGCCAGGTTATTGAATAGAGTTTACCGGTAAGGACAAACACATCCTATTTTTGCAGGGATGTATAACTATTGAGCATATTTTCAAATGCAAATGTTAATTCTCATTTGAAACATTATTGTCTTTCAAATATTTTATCAAAATATGCATTGTAGGATAGTTGCTAGGGATATATTCCACTTGTAGGGCTATTCAAGATGTTTGTATGGAAATAACATTGTTCCAAAACAATTCTGTTACATTTAATATTGAAAGTCATTTCAATATTTGTAAGCATATTTGGCACGGCTATGTTTGGAATCATATTTGTTCATATTTAACATCTGATTTGCATGCCTTGTCGTGTCCTGCCTTTCGGCTCCCTGGTTAGTGCTGTTCTGATCGTTGAGCTGGCTGAGTGACGCTGGGTAGGAACAAAGCAAGTAATATCCAGGGTATTCTCATTACAGGGGGATTATTTTATGTGCCAGCTTGCTTTGCAATCCCACATCATTAATCATTTGGACCATTTACAATCAATTATACCATGGATAATGCTCTTTTTGCCCCCCAAGGTACAAAATGATATTTGACATGTTTTGACATTTCAGTGAGGATGTATCTTTCTTGACATGTTTGCATTAGGTTACACCACCTAGCAATCTTTATATGATGTATTAATGAATATTTATGTTGTCTGCATTGACAAAATGGCTACATCAGCATCAATTGTCTCTTCCCACGTTGCTCATATGTTCAAACTGGGCAAAACAAACTTGCACAAATACAGTTCTAATTAGGTTTAACACCATATAATGATCTGTTAATATCCACCAATTGGTTAAATATCCCAGTAATGTCTTTGCCACAGCAGGGTATGTGTTTATTTACCTGCTTCACAGCAGGTTGCTTCAATTACCACTCATAGCATTTCATGTGCTTCTTGCAGATTTTTTTTTTTTGCACAATGTTAGCACTGCTTGTTAAGAGGCCACTGCAAGTTGAACCCTTCTGTTCCTCACTCAAAATATTCCTTCTCAATGTTATTGGAACGGAAAGAAAAAGGTGCAGTGGTCCAACTTTTTTCCAAATTGGATATCTGGACAAAATGTCAGCCTTCTGGACACAGCCATTCATTTAATACTGCATCTGGACAAAATGTCAGCATTCTGGACACGGCCAATCATTTGATACTATAGCTTGACAAAATGTCAGCCTTCTGGACACCATTCTTTTGATTTTACAGTTCTGGAAAAAAGTTAAAGAACACTGGACGTTTTTCTTTCCTTTTCAAAAACGTTGAGAAAGAAAGTTTTTGTGAGAAACAGAATGTTTCAACAGGGTTAGAACTTTGCTTTTGTTCTGATCGGAACACTATATTCATAACTAGAAGTCATATAATATGTATATAATACCCAATGACCCAATACAATATTTTAAATTAGCAGGGTCTGAAAGGGATAACGAATTGAACTAAAAACAAACCAGTCAAACTATTTAAAAGACTTGAGGGTGTAATTTGCTGCTGAATAGTAAAAAGCAAACAGAAAAATACAGACATTTTCTAAATAAAGAAGAATGTCCTTGGATTTCCATACACTTTGCTTCTTTTTTCAGGTAAGATCAACCCTTGTCAAATCTGGTGAGAGAAGAGAAGTCACCCTCTAAAAGGGTTAAGAGTACTTGAACATGGTCAACGAACCATCAAGACCTACATTATGGATTATCATTGCTGTCAGCGCAGAGATGGTGGAGGAAAGCAATACAATTTCTTCATTGGTTTTACCATCTACTGTCCAGCCTTTACCAGTAAAACAGTCCTGCAGGAGCTTGAAAATGAAATTACCTACACGGAAAGAACTTCATGTTAACAACAAAAACCATGTATTTTCTCATCAGCAGCATGTGTGAGAACATGTACTATCTTCCCTCCTGCAGGCACTCAATTTCCTCTCCAAGCAGCTGCCTGCTTTACCATTCGGAGACACTCTGCTTTCTCATTAGATTCCACACACTCATGCATCCCAAGTATTTTCTGAGTACATAGTGTGTGGAATGGTGTAAAGCATTTGAGTGTCAGGACTGCACAAGTCTCATCTTTTTCCGCAGTGATTCACATGGAAAGTTTTGTATCCTAGCAACGCCCAAGAAAAGCTTTCTAGCCTGCAGCCATCAGTGCGAGGCAGTCAAGAGGAATCCCTTTCTGTGAACTGATGAGTAACTGTTTACATGCAATCAAAGGTTGTTTTTCTAATGATTCACACAAGCCCACGGTGCATCATAGAGGTAATGGCTTTTATTGTCTAAGATGAAGGCTGGAGTGGGTGTCATACTGCTCACTATCTCCTGGTACAGTGCATATCACAACCTTGGATAAATGGACCCAATCAGGTGATGGCAGTTGGAAGATTGCTGAAATTAAACAATCTTGCTGTCTTTAACACTTGAAAATCACATTATATGATTGTTGTCCATTGTGTGTGTGACAGTTTGTGTTTATTATGCGATTGCTTATACCCTTAATATTCATATCTTGGAGAATCTTTTTCCACCTAGTTTGATTAATCATACACCACTAAAATATTGTAACTATTGTAACTAAAAGACAACAGTCAGAAACTGCATTTATGCCTCTCCATAAATGTATTGTGACTTTTTGATAACAGATTACAATTTCAATTACTGCAGCTCTGTGTCAAAAGGATATCTCACCATTTGAGGTCAACCTGTGTTCAATCGTAAAGGGTGACCCTAACCTAAATTAGGGTAAATTGTATTTTCAGTGAAAAGCTTGAAGAATTAAAGTTTTCTTCCAAGCAACAGTGGAAGACAGCTCATTTTCATCCCACAGAGAGAAATAATATTTTCCTTCTCTCTGAAATTTTGGTCTTGCATGTCTGGTTGTCTGTTTATGAGGACAAAGTATGTACTATATGCTCTTTATCAATGACAAACACTTGCACAGCATGTTGTAACACTCTTTTAGATGAAAGTGACTTTTGGAACAGCTCTATTTGTCATGAATATATGTAAAACAATATGCCTGTTGGGAAATAACTATCATCCACACTATTTTTTATAAATATCAAATCTTTGGTTTCCTTCTCAACAAAGCAGAGAAGTGGTGATGGAAACAGAAAAAGGTTGAGTTAAGCAGGCATTAGCATACATTACTAGTACTGAGAGACTGTCTAAACACCCAAAAGGATGAAATGTTGATGCCTCATAATGAATGGGTCCCATGGTGTGACAAAATGTGGAGGTAAAAATGTGGAGACAGACGGTGTGAGAATAGAAAGACTTGAAAGCAAGGATGTATTAGGCAACACTTATAAATGGTTTGAAGACGTGCTTTTGATGAGGACACCAACGTGGAGAGCTTGCCTCCAGAGTAAAAAATCCTGGGTCATTACCCATGCTGCTTCTGCAAAGACATTCATCTACAGCCGGCCTCATGATAAGGTGCATTTCTCTTGAAATCTTCTGTCATTGGAGAGGTTCAAGGGATTACTGGGTTATTACTGGCAATGTCAGTGAAATATTGGGTCTCATACAGGTCTGTAAACCTGAGTTCAGTAATGATCTGTTTGTCCTCTCTGGTCTAATCCTCAACCCTGACTCAGGGTTGGGCTATCAGCAGCACCTCTGTGATTTAGAGGTTAATCCTCCAACTGATTAAAAACTCTGGATGGCTATTATTCTTGACTGCTCTGAGCCCCAATTGTCAGAGAGAAATTAGTTGCTGTAATCCAGAGACACAGATAAATGGCAGTGATGTAGTCAGTAGGCAATATTTCTCTCCATATGTTGAAAATGTCACTGTGGAAATGTTTTAAAAATAGCTTGTTTATTAGATCTGTTATCTGATCCATGAACTTTAAATCAATCAAAAGGAATTTGCAGTTTAATATATTGGGGTGTGCGGAAGACACTTTTCCTGAACAAGGCACTATCAAAGTAGCAAAATTACAGTGTGTGGACTATAAATAAATACTCAATATACACTCTGAATCCTTAATAAATAATACTCTATATTAATAATGTATGATAATGTGTTATGTGTTCTCCCAAACATGTTCCAGTTCCATGTCAATAGTGGTTAGTGAATAGTGAATAGTCCATCTAATAGTGGTTCTGAACTAATTGCACAGAGCAGGAATGGCTAGTCTGAGGTTATTTTATGTAAACTAGATGCCCATCTATATATAAACCAATAAAGCCAATTTTTTCACACTCAGTTTACAGATGAGCTCCAGAAAAGATTTGCTGTTCTTTTATTTTCTTGAGCTGGCTTCAATTTTTACAGAGCTTTGAAACACAGATTAAAGTCTGAATTGATTCGATTTTCCACATTTGATGGTTGCGAGGCATGTAAATAAGACTGAGATTAGAAATGTGGCTTTTAGTAAAATTCTATTTTTACAGAGATCTCAATCTCTTTCCATGCTGTGGGATGTCCTGCCTTATCTGTTTGCATGTGCGGGAAGGACTTGGACGCAGTCCAGCCTGGCTGTTCAATACTGCAGAACTGTCATTGGATCTGGGCAGTGGTTGGATACTGCTGGACCTGAATGCAATGAAAGTCTCAGGTATCAGCGATGTCAGCAGGTTCTGATTCATTCATCTGTCTGATTGATCCTAGATGCAGGTGACTTCATGACCTTGCTCTGCACAAATCAGCCATGGATCCATGGCAGAGTGTCATTTGATATACTGCCTTGTTGATGCGTGGGGCCAGATTTATTGATGGTACAGGACACGAACATGGACAAGACATGGTCAGTAACGACTCTGTGCTGTAGCAGATGCTTATTATATGATACAGAGAAAAGCGGATGGAGGTGTTTATGACACCTTTTGATGCTGACACTGCTAATGATTACCTGCTCATGTATTTCTTGTATTTTAAGCACTCTGCAGCTAAAGGGATGAGTTGTGTGTCTCAAGGCTGACCATCGCTCCATTTGTAGGTCCACTGCTGAGGTGTGTCTGTTGATTCATCACATAACATAATTTACTACAGGAAGTCAAGTAGTCTCAACAAGTAATTATTTTCAATTTTAAGATGAGAAAGAGAGATATATCTAATATTTTAACAATGAATAAATCTATTCACCATAAGAAATACGATCATTTCCTACAATATGCTGGAATGCATAGTGAGATATGAACATTTCATTTTAACTGGATGAATATTTTGTCATTCTACTTTAAGCATTTTAACTGTTTTGGGTGAATGCATTATTGTACTGCATGTCCTTTTGCCACATAGTTTGTGTGTCTACTGTCAACCAATAACCAACTGAAATAACTAATTTATTCCACAGCCAAACAAAAAACAAGCAGTAGAGGATATTGTAGAACACGATTTAATTGGTTTCCTTTAGCATAGTATAATGGTGGTCAGCAGAGTGTTGAATGTTGCTGTTTGCTGTTTGCTGTACCCTCTAACTACAGATGACTGGGACTCAGTCATCAATGCTTGAAAGTCATGTGTGATGGTGAAAGAGCTCTTGCTCAATTCAGTGGACCCATTGAAGTTTGTTTCCATGAAGAAACAAACTTCAAATTTGTATTTACTTTGGCTATCATTGGACTAGCATTGTGTTTAAAAGAAGAGAAATATAGTGAGTAATCCTTATTAGAATGCTAGTTGGTAAATACTAGTTTCCCAAATATTTTCCTTCAATCCAGGCATAAATCACATTTAATTTGAACCGGGAATTGATCTTGCTACAGATTACAGATGTGTACAGATGTGATTTACACAAATTGTAAACCTTTACATTTACCTATGTAAGTGTTTTTTTTTTTAACTTTCTGTTACATTCCCTGCCAATCCTGTTTCACTTTATCTCTGTTTTTATTTCTGTCCAAGGTACATTACCCTCTTCATCTGTGGGATTCTTTAGACCTGACCTCTTATAGAAGAACATTTCTACTTCCAAGAGCCACAATGCAATACTTCTCCAGCAGTCGCTATCGCTATGTTGAAAACATTACCCCTATTTATTACTCGTTTGTGACAAAATTGTTTTGTCCTTCACATTGAGGAAGGGTGGCATTTCTTATTACCAAACAAATTTTGTTGACCCTCAGGGGCATTGACTGAGATGAGAAAAAATTTAGATGTGAGAAGGTGCCATCCTAAGCAATCAATATGCTTTTTATAGTCCATCCCTGTCTGTCAGCAGAGCCGCTCTATCTCTGCCTAGTGCAAAACAACACTGACACAAACTGAATCACTGAGATGATGGCTGCAGATACTGAGTATAAGCATTGCTGCAGGCTATTTGCTTTATCAACAGGAACATAACTCTGAACGCTGAATCAATGTTTCGAATAATAGGCTGCTCTTTTGTCGAGTTGTGTCAGTTACCCGAAGTCATGAAGCCTCATAGTCTCCAACAGGCCAACAACTTTAATAATGTGCGACATCTCTTCTGTTATTGAGGGTTGTTGAGAACTGTCAAAAAAGCCATGAGCTCCTCACTCTAATTGGCCTCCCACTGGCTATTACAGGAGGGCCCTGATTGAGCAATGGAGCGTCATCTTCACTAATGGTAGAAGATTCTGGTCTAATTATGAACCAGAGAGAGATGGAGGACACAGGTGGGACCCATCAAGTTTCAATAATGTTGTAGCCAATAGACATTTTCCCATTGTGTTCTTCCTTATTTTGAAGTCTGAGAAAACTTTAATTTCTGCACTTCATTAAAAACCTTCCCTGTCATTTATCAGCAACACTGTTAGAAGTGCTAGTGGAATTGTGTGCATTTTTTGTCTTCAGCAGACTACAATATAAGATTATTTGCAGGTGCTTGTGCAATGTATGTAAGTGTGACTTTTAATCACCAAGAAAACACAAGTGAATTTACCTATATTCAGGGTTAGATTTGTTTGGTTTAGTTTAGATTAGTTTAGATTTTTAGAAAACATGGCAACGTACCCATTCCCACCTGTTCAGTGAAAGTTTTAAGATACACAGCTTATTCTAGACTGGTTTCTATATGTGATTTAAAAAAAATCATAGTCATGGAGTTTAACCAGCTCCTGATTTCCCTGGACAGGAAAAGATGGAGCTGCCTTTTCAGAGGAGTAAATTCAGCAGTGTTTCCACTACTGTTCTGGAGGAGTCTTTGGAGAGTCACAGGGAGCGAATGATGGATAGAAATAAATGCTACTATTTTCAGCATTTGGTCTATTTTCCTTTTGGGACCATCACCATCAACAGATCCAGGATACGTTCTTGATGTTCAGACATCTAGACCTGGTGGTGTCGTAACATTAGAATCCCCATTCTCAGTCTCCGGTAACGTAGGTTTGTTTCTGTCCTGGTGTTAAGAGGCATTAAAAGGTAAAAGCCACCAGACCCTGGCTGTAAGTCCTCCAATCAGAGCTGAATGGTTCCTGATTTCACATGAAGTCTGGGTGAGGTGTGAAGTAAATGAATTTCATACCCCAGTAAGCCTGAAAACTCTGCCCAGGCTAAGCAGCTTCTCTCACTGAGGTTGACAGGTGCATTTTTACCTCAGCCATTCTGCACAGGGAATACTGCAGTGTCTACCACATCACTTGTACATATAGCCTACTGTATAGACGTTTTTAACACGCTAATGCAGCATTCAGCAGCAGTGCTCAAATGAGAACAGGCAGGTAATATTAGTTATCTGAGAAATGTACCTATACGTACTGAGGGCATCTCAACCAAGGTACTCTTGGCCATAACAATGGGTGTGAATGACCTCACACTTCTAAACAACATATTTTTCACCTAGACAGTTGGTCAATGGTAGAACTGATTGTATTTGTGTGGGTGGAATTGAACCATCAGTACTGGTGATGAACTATGAGTGCTGTGGTATAGACTAGCCAAAATGACAAGATCATTGCTGCCTCCACCCTGGTCTATCATATAAATAACACAGAAGACATCTTCATAGTTCATTGTAATGGGAGTTGGCATTGTTCTGTTATGGTGGAGTGGATTGGAATTCACATGACTTATCTTTAAAGTTAGAATGCCGATCTTCAGAACCATAACCAAATAACCATTACAAGTACTTTTGTCCATTGGATTCAAGCGGTGTATTGGGAAATACTGTGTGATTCTGTCATACCAAAACTGTCAGGTGTCCTGGTGGTGAGGCTATAAGCTACAGATGGTGACTCTCATCCCCCACAGCTGGTTTACACTCCCTGTTCTTTGATTACAAATCTGAGAGCGCTTTCATTGAGTAAGACTTTCCTCACCTGTCACCTGTTTCTGTAGTTCAGTGCAGATACATTTAAGATGAAAGAGTTTTGAATCATGAGCATCCTAGCTTCAAAGCAGCCAATGAGAACAGGATATTTTATGTTTTATATATTTTTTTGGAATGAAATAATCAGTTTTACCATCCCTACAGTTTTACCATCCCTACAGGGGGCAAACCCTGTAGGGATGGTAAAACAACAACTATGTAAAGCAACAACAACCGGATCCCTGAGTTGATGTAAAACCTCAGCTGTTTTGAGCCAGTATTGTGTTTCATTGTGCCCCTTTTCTGTAGGAGAAACTGCTTTTATTCTTTGAAAAATATGTATACAATATGTATATACACAGTACATTCCCTCTACCCCTGTCAGACACTTGACACACAAACAATAAAAAAAAAAATCAAGAACACCAACTACGACTGCAAAAGATGGTCCTTCAAGATCCTGTACCTCACAAGGTGCCTTGGTCTAGTTGTCAAACATGCAACAAAGACTAAGAGACTACTGAAACACGTGTCCCTCTACATTTACAAAATACAAAGCATTCTATCTCTACTTCTTAGTTGTCTAAAGGTTATTGTACATTCATGTTCCACAAATCATGTGTCTGGCATCATAGAGTTGTAATGATCATTCAGCATCACATTAGAATTCTAACTTGTTTCCTTCAGCATGACTCAAGCAGCATGATAAGCAACGACTCAGAGGGAGTTCGTGAAATGTCAGGGAGTCACAATGAGAATTTTATAGCGCTAAGCCGCCAGCCATCTGGATTAACGTGCAAAAGAATTGGACCGATCTTTTCCCTCAGAGGGAATGTAACCTCCAGAACCAGACACTGACAAATAAAAACCTGTCATCTGCTATGAATACAAGGAACATGTGTGGTTACTGTAACATACTGTATAAACTCCTCCTCTCACCTGTGAATAAACACTATGGCCGTGCAACTGCAGGTCCTGATGGGCCAGGGGAGCAGATGAGACACCGATGTATGGCCCCCTTATACCTGCGTGCCAGTGGGATCCCATCACACAGGGAGGCCAATGAGACAGGAGCACAGGAGGGAATAGGATACAGAAAGGTCAGGGTGGCAATCCCTCACAACAAGGAGGGCTTTCTGCAGCCCAGAGAGTCTGGGACGCTGACTTTACTGGTGCTTCTGCCAGCATACCGCTGAGAACATCCTCCAATTCCACTGTAATTGATAGATTAGACTGCTCACCAAAAATCCTTCTACTTTTAGGAACAGCATCAGTGTTTGTCTGTTCACCGTGGTTGTCCTCTATTCTGGTCATGCCTCAGGCTCAGCTTGGCTTTGAGCTGGGTTGAGAGCTGCTGCTGCTGGCCGTGGCTTACCTGGGAGATAATTGACAGCTGTTGAGGTGAGAATGAGGAGTGACACAAGTAATTAAGGAACTCAGGCCAACTTGTCTGGCCTGCTGATCAATGGTCTCTATTTGGAGCTGGCTGACCAGTGCTCTGTTGAGTCTAATAAAGAGAGCTCAGGGAAGAACCTTCTGGGCAACAACGCCAATACTTTTAACACCGCCATCGATTCTCGTTACCTTGAATTTCGTTGCTACAGTGCGAGGGCTCTGACCATGTTGTCAGGGGTGCTGGTCTGCTGGGATTAGGGGCCAGAGGTGACAGTCTGGGCCTCTAGTCTAGCAGAGCCCCTCTCTCTGCCCTGCAGGGGGCTGCCACGCTTTAATATTTTAATAATATATAATCGGGCTAGTAATCCGAAGGTTGCCAGTTCGATTCCCGGTCATGCCACCTGACGTTGTGTCCTTGGGCAAGGCACTTCACCCTACTTGCCTCGGGGGAATGTCCCTGTACTTACTGTAAGTTGCTCTGGATAAGAGCGTCTGCTAAATGACTAAATGTAAATGTAAATGTAATATGGAACCTGCAAATAATCTGGAGATGGACAAGGCAGCATGGCTGCTGCTCACCTCTCAACACTCTCCAGTTTAGGCCAATGCAAAGAAAAAACGCCCCTTTATAAGAATCAGCCTTAATTTGCATTTTGTGGGATTATCCAAACAAATCCCTCCATGCTGCCCCCTTGGAGATGTTGCCAATGTGATTTGCTAACTAACAGGAATTTTTTTAATGAGTAGCACCCACTATTTAATCGTCTAAAACAAGTCTCCCACTGGAGACAGTGATTTGCAATTCACTGTACTGCCTCTCCTTCACAACAATAAATAGCTTTGCATATTCTAGTGGACCTTGAAGCATGTGTTACATTCTACCCTTTGGTTCTAATTACTAAGCACATGGGAGGAAGGCTGGGTCCTTGGAGAGAAGTGTCTCTTGTGTTGTCCAATAGCTCCACACAAAGGTAAATGCAGACCTTCTTTTGGGCTTTACTACAATCTCTGGAAACCCACCATTAAATGTCCATTCAGAAACAAATGAGATTTGAATACTAATCACAGTGTGAAAATTCAGTCAGTGATTGGTTTTCCAACCTGGCAAACATCTATGAAGAAGAAATTCTATATCGTCTATGTCCTAACCCAGGATAGCAACCTAAAGGAGAAAGACATTTTTGGCTGATACAGTCCCAACAGCTATGGCACTCTGTCTGTCTACCCTGATCTCGTCTGCTCTTTCCAAGTGCTGCACTGTCTTTGATGTTTGTTGCAGGATTAGCGTAGCAACAATATCCTCTATTGGGGTTGCCATGCTAAAAGCTAATCTCTGGCTTGCAGGATATCATCTCTAATACGCTGCCCCAGTGGCCCAGGTGTTGCCACCTCAAAGGTTAGTGATATTGGATGATGCTCCCCCCAGATTCAGCTGAAGGAAGCAGCACTATCTTCTCTAATTGGCTAGCGGCTGAAAACTGGTGCTGCTTGCATGTCAAACAGTTTCCTCCCACACTGCTGTACGCCTCCTTTCCTGCCAGACCTTGGCTTGTCTTTCGAAGCGTTGCAGTATTGTAGTCTCCTTAAGAAATCTTAGAAATGCCAGAGACCAAAGACCAACAAGTTTATATATAATTTATCTTAGATTACAGTTATTGTTTCTGTCCAGTCTTTCAAAGGTATGTCCGTCAGCACTGAATTCATTATTTAAGGATCACATCAATAAACAAGTAATTTAAACTCTGTTTTCTGATTGAACAAAGTATCGGAAACAGTAATATATTCATTACATTTAGTGTTTGTGGAAATGTAATTTTCACAAAGCCCAATTTAATTTGTTTATTTAATATCAACTACAAAAATGCTGCCTTTTCCCTTCTCATACATATTTGATGTGGAAAGGCTGTTGGTCAAAATATTTAAACTTTAATTGAAACAGTATTCATTAAATATTTATAATGAAAGGTAAACATAAAGTTTCCCTTTATCACCCTTTATTAGAAAGAGTAAGACCAGAAATGCAAAAATATCAGGCCATAGTCACAGAAAAACTCAAGGTCACTGCAGAAATATGGCTCACATGAAAGCTCTTCTGGCTAAATGTCATATAGTCCAAACAGTCATATAAAAGTCTCCATAAATCAACATGTTTCCTGTTTGTTTGGCAGGTTTTATTGTTGCAGTGCTTGTTAAAAAAAAGCTATGTAAGTAATGCCATTCAAGGGACATTTAACTCTTTGTACACATGCTTGAGTCTTCCTTCCCATGATTACAGTGCTCTGTACATACACACATAAATGCAATAAGACCAGTTCAATTCAAATGTTGCCTAGGTGTGAGACGAAACGAGAAGAAAAAAAAAAGCATCATGTATATCCTTTTCTGTTGCCATTGATTGATCCATGAAGTTAACATGATGAGGTTTGTTAACTCGAACTTTGAACGTACTGTAATCATTGATTCCAGCCCCTGCACAGTTCCCTTCCTGTCCAGATGTTCTCATGTGCAAGGTGAGAGGTGAGAGAGACAGAGAAGTCTCACTGTTGTAAACAGCAGACAGGAAGTGCAGCAGGTTAGCAGGGAGCTGCCGTGCATGGCTCTCTGTTATCACCACAGTGACAGCCCTAATGGAAGTAACACACTGCTGGACGGCACTACACTACCCATGATTCCTGCTGAGTTGTTTCACTGTAGTACTGCTACACCGTAAATGTGATAGCACCTTTGTGTTAATCAATGCAGCTTTATTTGTTGCCCACCGTACTCTCATTCTCAGTCTTGCATGCTTAAAATGAATTAGAATGTGTGTAAAATAGGTCAGGTGTTAGGTTTCAATTAGGTTCAGACCTAATTCTGAGTAAGGGTAATGGTTGGAGATAGGGTTAGGCCTAGGGTTGGTTTAAAAGATCTATCTCTCTTCTTTCGTTCTTGACACTGGAATCAGAATCAGAATCAGAATGGGATTTATTCGCCATGAAAGTTTGCACAGACAAGGAATTTGCTTTGGCAGGAAGGTGCATACAATAAACATATACCTAAAATTTAAATATGTGGACTATCTATACTAAGGGTACATAAACTATGCTGCATGTTGCTGAACCACCCATTCAGATTAAATGTAAATGTAAAACTGCATGTGGTACACCAACAGTATGTAATTGGAAAAACAGTTTGCTTTGTCTGATTACCTTCTCTGAAAGGTAATTGTTTAAATAACATGACCCATATGTTGACTGTAAAAGAACAAGAAAGAAGAATCTTGGGAATAAGATGTCCTACTTGCTGAATGTTATTTGTGAACTCAATGCAATGTATCATAAGAGGCAAGCTTCCTCCACCATGATGACTTTCCCTGTCACAAAGCATATGTCAATAAGCACCACTCACTGTGTGCAAAAGCCATCATGTATGGTCTTTGGGGAATTTCAGTATTCTCAAGGTAGATCATGGAACAATCAAAGCATACATTTTCCACTAGTATGGTACTGTAAATAATCCCTTTTCATATGCAGTTTTGTTGAACAAACTTTGTGTGCTTAAATTGGCGAGTATTTGAGCTGGTATAACCATCTAACCCTACTGTAACAACCCTGCTGTTATCAGAGCTATTTCTGTGAGAACGTAAGTTCACACGTTTTCTCTGTCTCTTTCTTCCCCCCCACTCTCTCTTTCTGTCCATACACGCCAGTGAGTGGGATTCATGCTGGCGCTTAACAACATGGAGGTTTTAATTCAGAAAACCTTCACATATAACTTGGCTCCAGGCAGTTTACTGGTGTAGAGTGACCTGTTAGAATGAAAAAGATAGTCGGGTCAGTTTGTGCTGCTGAATTGGTGCAGCCTGATACAGCCAGTATAGTACTGTATGTTTTAGAAAGATGATAATGGTGTAAAGGATAAGCCTCTTTTACGGTAGAGCTTCTAAGAAGAGGACCCATGATTCATTTGTCTTTTCACATTGACACCACAGGACAGTTGATACAGAGCAGATCCAATCAATATGTACGGTGGAATGTGTATTTGGCTAACCTGTATGAAGAGCTGCATTAATGTTCTTCAGGCGCTTTCAGAACCTCAATACAATTTCCTTTCACAAAATAGCAAAGCGAGGAAATAGGATTAGGACTGAAATATCTGAGAGATTATGTCAACCTTTAAAACCTGGTTTATTGCTATAGAATGTTACACAACTAAGTAAACAACACCTGCAGAGCTTGACGCAATGCCTGTTCATGTGGTGTTATACAATGCATTAGAATGTAAATATGTTGGCTAATTGCTTACCTCATGCACAAATCTATGAACCTTTTCATTTGACAGGATCGTTAAGAGGTCAACATATTTATGTAATCAACAACTTTCAGTGCATTTTCTATTACACATGACCACCTCGCATGCTACATTAATTGAGACTGTAATGAATGCATAAAGAATGGATTTGGACATTTTGAGTCCCTGGAAACAGTAAAGATGCTACTAAACTGTCAGTAAAAGGAGAAAATATCCAGATGGACCTCAGTGTCCTTCTGTCTCCTGAAGGCTAAATCCAGATTATTGGCCAAAGACCAGCGAGCCCAGCTCAGAAGAGCATAGTGTACTCATTCAGCAGACTCTTCCAAAACAGCATACGAGGGGGATCTGAACCTGAGACCTCTTGATATGCAGTCAGAAGTTCTACCTCAGAGCTGTAGCCGTTCCTAGAGAATCTTTGTCCCTCTCAGCTGTCTGATGTGGGGTCTCTGGGGTGCTCTCTCACAGACTCCCTATGAGACCCCAAACCATCAGAGAAGACATAGACTGTTGTGAAATATTCATCAACCTCTGGCTGGGTTTTCACACCGAAAACAGACAGATGATTTTTAAACAGACTTACTCCTCTCTGCAGTGGATAGGATATTACAGTATCCCAATGGACCTCAGTATTTATAGTAATTATACTGAATTGATGATGAGAACCTTGTCTTTCAAGTCTGAAATGTTTAACTATGGTGTGGTATAACTTAGAGCTGAAAGAGTGGTATTTCGTAGTACTGGAAGTAGTGGATCAGGTAGTTTGGTGTCTTGAGGCAGTAATGGTTTAACCCCCTCCTGCCCCTCCTTCTCTCCCAGTCAGATCTCAGTGTCTATTTCAATTAGAGTTCTTCTGATTGTCCAACGTTTTCCTCTGCCATCCCTCTACCTGTCCAAATAAACATGTCACTCTCAGGGTGAGTGGGTTTGTTTACTGAGATGAGCCGGAGCCATGCTCTGTGCTATGCTGTAAATGTATCCCGCTCTGCAGGAGACCCAGACACCCTCACAGGATTTCCCAGGGTTGCCAGCCTCTAGCCATGACGTTTAAATTCCATCAGATCAACACCACCCCCCCTTCCCCCCCCGCCCCCACACTTCCTCGCACACCTGCATGCACACACACACACGCACACACACACTCACTCACTCACTCACACACATACGGTACTATGCATACCCACAGTATAGCAAATAAGGCCGTTGTACTGCTACTTACCCAGGACTTGCTGTCTCTGCATGCTAAATAGATTTGTTTCTATCAACAAATGCTGCATGTCTCATTGCTTTATCATATACTGTATGTGACTACGGTTTGCCTAATCCACTGTTCTAAAATGACTTGCTATAAAAGTTTGTGATTGTATTCTGCTCACCCTGTCTTGGCTGTTTCCTTCTTTCTCTCTCTTTCTTGCCCTCTGATTCCCTCTGTGAAATACATTTTCTGGTCATTGAGCAAAGTGATTTAATCATGATGGCCAAAGGGAAGTGTGTTCCCGATGCAGATCTCTGCTGTGTCACTTTGGATTATATCTCCTGCAGAATGATGAGGATAAGTGAACTGAGCAGACAGCCTGATGCTCTTACAAGTGACAGAGCTATACAGGGAGGTGACAGAAACCAAATAGTGTAGCCTGTCACCTTGAGAATCTCTCATGCTGCAGAACTGACATTGCAGCACTGTTTACTGTTGTCGCCTCTATTGCTCCACTCAATAACTAATTACAATGTATTTAGCTCGATTTCTCTACAGACATTTTGTATTTTCCAAGGGAAATTGACGGATGGGATGTCCATGAAATTGGGACATTTTAAGTATCTGCCCTTTCTCCCGGATGAGAGATGCAGCCAATTTACTTAGCTTTTTGTCTTCAGGGGCTGCATGTTGCACAACTATTCACGCCATGACAACATCCACAACCTATTTGACAGTGGTGGAGTGGAGGTCAAAGAGCATGAAGGAAGTTTATAATCATTCACACATTTAGACAGAAGCTGAACAATGTTAAGTGAAATCTTTTGTCTATCTCAACCAGCTATTTTGTGAGTTAAATGTTTTCTTCTTGTGTATGGAGTCAAATTACTGGATGTTTGCCTACCCACATCAAGATATCTGACACAATCTCTGACAGCATGACAGGAAATGTCAAAACTAAGGTTTGGTTAGAATCGGCCAAACATCTCCATAGGTCGAGATGAAAAAATGACAGAGAATATTCGTACTATGCATGTCAAATCTCAATGACAATATCCCCTTAAAGTTACACAAATATATACAGAAAGTTGTAGAATTCTTTGTCTTGACACTTAATGAAACCCCCCAAAACTTTTCAGCCCACAATTTCAGTATTTTTTGTTTTAATCTTAATGTCCTTTCTTAAGGGAGTTGTACACTTTGGTTCAATCTCAGCAGCCATGTTAAGTTATTTAGGCAGCAGAACCTCTGAAGCTTGGCTCAGCAGTGCTATTAGGGAGAGGGCCAGGACCCTGTGATTTGTTCAGTCCTCTGGGATATGCTGGGAGTAAAGCAGAGGGAATGTTATAAGAGTATCTGTTAGCTCAATCCTTCCTTCAGGAGGGGAGCTGCCCACCTTTGGGTGTCTGGTTATTGGCTGGTCTGGTCTGACTGGAGAGTAGTAATTTATTGTGTGTATTAATAGGCTGGCAGGAACTAAGGGGCAGGTGGTCTGATCTGCCTGCTCAGCGTCCCTTTGCCCCTGGCCGTGCACCGAGGGGTTTGTGTGTGTGTGTGTGTGTGTGTGTATGTGTGTGTGTATGTGTGTGTATGTGTGTGTATGTGTCCTCACACCTCCTAGTTATGCCCGAGTGAGGTTTCCCAAACTGACCCTGGAGAGTCAACTGGCTTACACTAGATGTAAACAAGTCAAATCACAGTGGATGCAAATGACAATGCATCTTTATCTGTAATCTTGTCTGCCAAATGATAATAAAGTTGACCTGCTTTTCATAGGCAGCCAAAAGAAATATATTCTGAATGAAGTTCTCACAGTATCACTATCATTCATCTACCTCCTTGAATTAGTTTATTTGAAGCTTTGTCAATGTCATATACTGTAGCCAAGGGATAATTGCTCAGTCTTAAAGGTTTGTGCAAAGTATCGTCCAACAGTCAATAAAAATAACATGCCAGTGCTAAAGAGACTTTTTTTTAAAGAGTCATGAAAAAACTTGATAGGGACTCCAGACTCCCACTGCCTGAATGCAATATAGTAGATAAACATTCAGCATGACAAAGATTTTCCCCTGAGTTCTGGAATGGTGACATTTTCAGGAGTAAACAGCTCGGTCATCAGTCAGGAGCCACATCAGCAACTCTGTCCCCCATCACTGCTTACCTTGCTTTCCAAGCTTTCCTTTCAACCTTCCATAACTCTTCCCCAGTCTCTTAACCCAACCATGGCTGCTACCTTTCTGAGTCACACCCTCTTCTTCCACCTCCCTTCTCAATGTCGTGTTCCAGTTAGGGGAGCCAGCTCGTCACCAGAGCCAGATGCTGTAGCTGGACTCTGTGGGAGCAGGGCAGTGTGTACAGCACTGTGAGCAAACAGGAGGCCTTCTCTGTCTGCTGCTGTAAGAACAGAGGGACTGTTTATCTGGGGACGCAGGCCTTCCCTCCATCAACTGGCCAATACAGACATGGAGCACAGAGCCTGACAGACACCACAGCAAGATAAGACCCAAGACCGACCCTCCCTAACAGGCCTCACTCTACAATGGATAAAACAGGGATGTAGCACATGACTCAGTTACAATTCTCAGGTACAAACCATTAATTCGTTTTAAACCCTGTATCCCAATTGAGTTTGAAAATAGATACAGTGTATAGATAGAGAAATGTAAACCCATTAAAGTACATGCTAACTGCATTATAATGATAATTTTAAGCATTAAGCTGTATCACCTGATTATTTAGTTGTTATGCAACGTAAAGCCAGTAATTGGTGTTCCTGGTTCTGGTCTGGTTCTGGCCTTTTCCTCTCCCTGCTGTGCTGGCAACGCTCCCCTGTGGCTTCTTCAAGGCTGAAGGGACAAGGCCTCAGTCATTCACTTCTGGACTGTCTGGAAATCACTTTTGCACATTCCCAACCATGACTGACAGACTTAAACCACAGATAAGAAGAAGAAACTACCCAGCATGTGTCTATGAATAGCAATACATTATTTATCATAATGCTGAGATATAAGAAGGAAACATTTTTCAGCTGTTTAGAGCTTGAAAAAATGAATTGTACACCGTGAAACCCCAGAATCACTATCATGCTAAATCACACAAACATGAATCAGGATACAGATGCGCTTAGTTATCTAGTTGTACATTATTACACGCAGCATCTTAACACTGTGAAAGTGGAACATTTTCAGTTTATCATCAAAGTGGAAGAGCATGAGCAGTGGACAAAAACTCAAAGATATCAGATGTGCTGGTTAGCTACAGTTATCGTCACTGTTCTGTCATTTGTTTGGGTTGAGTCAACTCCTTTAACATACATTAGAGCTAATAAAATAGGATTAATAAGTGGTCCACATGTGTAGCTTCACATTGCAACTGTATTAAATGTCGTCTGTCATGTATTGTGTGTGTTAGCAATGGGTCTGTACTTGTCTGGTAAGGAATTAACTTGGTCACAGTGTTCTGAGACAATAGGAGCCAGGAATTGCTGTGCCAATTGCGTCTCCCCAGGAACAGTAAAGCCATTCCGCTCCAGCAGACCTCTTAATAGCTTGGGCCAATGCAGAGGACAGAAATCCATCAGTCAACCGGCCGGACAGAGAGGGGCAGTCTGTCTCGTGCCATGACCAATGTGTGAGGAGACCTGGGACAGGGTGATGGAACTGCTCTCATCATGGGTTCGTCTGATGAAGAAGCCTCTCTCTAGATGAGATATCAGGGATGGCCATGGTGGCTATGGATTGCTGGACCTAAACAACCTAGACAATTTACTCATGGGGATGTAGGGCTGTAGGCCTAGATAGTATTGCAATGGAGTGTTTTGTTTTTAGCTTGTCGTAAAATATCCTTCTGTCCTTTTGACCCTGTGATTAAACCTGAGCTGTCTCAATGTTAGGGCACCTGTTTCTGCTACGGCTGATGGTATGTGTGTGTGTGTGCGTGTGCGTGTGTGCGTGTGTGTGTGTGGGTGTGTGCGTGCGTGCGTGCGTGTGCGTGTGTGCGTGTGTGTGTGTGTGCGTGTGTGCGTGCGTGTGTGTGTGCGTGTGTTCGTTTGAGCCAGAAAGTCATATTGCACTTAGAAACCCAGCTGCCACTCTATATATCAGCCATTGAGTACAGAGGATGACAGAGGCAGAGAATCTCCTACAGTGTTTAAAACTAAAGCTATTAAAATATGTCCTACATATTGTTGTTTTAGAAGCATGGTTTTTATTGGTTGTCATCTCTGCCTGGACATCTCTTCTCCAATAGTCAGTTGAAAGTAAAGCCAGTCAAGCTATGTTAGTGGTGTGGTTGTTTCAAACATAGTAACTTTGAAAGGACTTGTGTGTATCATAAATGGAGAAAATCCAAATGAATGAAGATCATTTAAAATTGTACATTATGAAACAGTGTATGGGGAATAAATTGTTGACCCAAAGCATGTTGTTCTTTTTTCCCAATGCATAACTCAGTGCCGACACATCTTTAATGCACAGTCACCCTACTCTAGCGGTGGTGGGCAGTGAGCAAGTCTAATGTGAAAACAATTTGAACCTCAGAATGTAATTTCCTCCCTCTCTCTCTGCTGCTCCCTCTGATGGGCCGGCCAGCAGACAGCCAGAGAGAGCCTTTAACAGCTCGCTGGCTAACCTTGGTGTCAGCAGGCTGAACTGGCCGTTTGGAATTTCAGGCACATTGCCACAGATGAAGTTAATGACCTCAGGTTCTGCAATCAGCCTTGATGATAGAGCTTGGCAATATGGGGGAATTGGTATTCATTGTGTCCGCTTCGAACAATGAATTATTTATGCTTTGCTTAAAGCTACTGCTGGGCTCTGTGAAGAGGGGAAGGACTGTTACAGGGTAAGTGGGGGGAGGATACAAGTTTGGGTAAAAAAAAAAGAACAAATCTAGTCTCACATTCACATCAGCAATGTTGAGAAAATGTTGAAACAATTCAAGCATTAACAAATGAATGGCTATGGGTCATCTTCACAACTGCTCTGTCTCAGTGAACTGTGCTGCCGGATCATCTCGGAGTTCAGAGATTAAATAGGGATGGAACCCTTCAGACACTTTGATTCATTGCCAGCGTAAGAGAACAATTTGTACAATCTGAACTGTAAGTGGGTGGTAAAGGCTTAAGTTGAATTAAACTTTCTCAAGACACCATGTTTTTCTGGATTGTATCACTTACAGGCTGCCGCCCATACAAGTGGTGAGTCTTTTATCTCACACACCACCACAGTGAGATTCCAGCGCTCTATGATGGATTTCAGTAAGGATATACCCCTCTCCTTAGAGAGGTAGAGAGAGCAGGCCTCAGTGCATATTGAAACAAGGTAATTAACCATTAAGATCAGAGCTGAGGCTGACAATGAACACCAGAACAGGCTTATTAGCTCCCAAATCAAAGGCAGCTTTCAGGCCCCAGTGTGGAGAGGACACCCAGGGTGCAGGCAGAGAGGGAATTCAGAATGTCCATTCCCCAGGACTTATATCTGGATGAAATCATTAACCTGGAGAACACTGGTTCACTGGCTTATGCCCATAGCCATGAATAACGACATGTTTGTCTTTGCTGAAGTTTTTTACCTTGGTGGTGTGTCTGATTCACTTTGACATTGTTTTCTACCCTTATTACCTTTCAGTTCAAGTTCGGTCATTTCGTCAGGTTTTTTTCTACCTCCCTAATGTTCATACAGTTTACATTTTTATGTTTAGGTTGATAGTTGAGACAGTCAGAAGGCTCAGCCTCTTTACCTATGGTGACACCTACAGTATGTTCATCCATCTCCTCCCTCCATACTCATCCATGTTCTACTGCACACTGAGAACCTGTCATCCTGATGTAAAAATAAGTGACAGGAAGAGGGGTGTTGATCTACCACTTCACAGGCAAGCAACTTCTGTTTCTGGGGACAAAACCAGAAAAGAAAGATAAGTGCTTTTTTCTTTTAAAAACGGTTTCACTAAGTTACATTTTTCTCTCAGGGCTCTAATAATAAATACATTTAACTGTTTTAAACACCCGGTAGCTATTAATTGTGCTTTCGAGGATGTATCCTTATTCAATGTCATCTTTTCTATGGCTAATTAATACCGTAAATTAATGGCAGATGTTTTGTGTGATTTGTTGAGGGAAAGAATTCCACACAGGGCTATTTTACCATCTCACCAGGTTGCCTTTCTTCTCCATCTGGTTTCATAATGTTTATTTATCTCTCTCTTTTTGTGGGTTAAATTCAACATCCCCAAGCACTGCCAGGATCCTCACCTGCCAAATCTGCTCCTGGGTTGGTGCTTTGTGTGTGTGAGAGAAAGAGAGAGATGGAGGGAGGGAGGGCTGGGAATGGTTTCCCATCCAGTGTGCTGATTTGCGGTGGATGCAATGAAAACACGTGGCTGAAGGCTGTTAAACAAGGCCTACTGGCTCCAGGCCCACTCGTAAATAACAAGAGAGGAAGCGCTCTCACAGGCCCACCTTCACTTGGAGCTGCTCCTTCTAGGAGCTGCTATTCTGTGAGAGCTGAAGCTTCCCCCACTACAAGGCTGTAACCAAGACTGAAACACTGTCTGTTTACTGAAATGTTTGCTCAGAAATACACAGCAGTCTTTACAAGTAACAATGAAAGCCACTCAACTGGAGCTATCTTTAGACCTTACAATTTGTGTTGTACCCAATTTGGTAAATACAGGAATTTAGATACAATTTCTAACCTCTGAAAATGTTAACTTAAGTTTAAACTGAATTCTATTTCCTCTCCCGAAACAACTTCAATCATTTGTATTCTATTTTGATGGGAGACATTTATTATGTCTAGGAATCTAGCTCACTTGCAACATGGTGCCAGATTTCAAACACGTCTGTCATTGGCAGTCAGTACTGTTGTATTTGCTGCCTTTGTGGAAGCCTGAGAGAGACTGACATGTCTTAAATGTGTCTGGAGGGACTCATTAGATTAACAAATCTGTGCCACAAACCCGCTGCCCAGTAAAATCAGACTGTATAAATATAATCAACACACAGTATAATCTACAGCAGAATACAATACAGGGCCTACTTTGTCTAATGACCAGCTTGGCGGGAGTGGATCTCCATAGAGGAAACACAGCACTCAACTGAACGTTCCCACATGTTCCTCCCTCCTTTATCCTAACTTCCTCTGTACTCAATAGTGGGGAAAATCTTGCTTCATATTGTTGCCCCTGTGTAGGAGATGAGGTACTTCATCACACAGATAACCTGGCGGGCTGAGGCAGAGACACAGCACAGGAAGGGGAGGAGAGCTGCTTGTGAAGTACAGATCAGCTCTGTTAAAGTTTGTATGATTAATTCGGTGCTTGGTAACACACTGGCGCTGGAACTACGCCGGTGTTTCTCTCTGGCGGCTCGTACTGCAGTTTCCCTGTGGTGCCGACAGGGACAGATGGATGGAGTGAGATGAGCTGGGGTGTAATCTGTCTCCTCTATCACAATGTGGGCCTGTTGACTCTCTCTGATAAGACTGTTCACCGAGGAGGTCCTCTGGTCTCTGACATAGACCGCGTTCTGGCCTCTGTGCTTTCAGTCACTATTCATCTAGATGACTGATGGACTAAACTTTTACGTGAAAGTATATGTAAACAAAAGAAAGGCTTCGGAATGAGAATGTAAAACCTTGAGTCTGATTGGACTGTTGTTGTGGTGATGAATACATGTGTACATATTTTGTATTTCAGCGTTTTTTCAGCACTTCAATCCCACACTTATTTCTAGTCTTTTCACATCTTCAGGACAATCATATCAAGCTGTGATTTTCAAACCCTTTGTTCTCCGAAGACTTCGGATGCGTGCATATTTTATAAATGTTTATGACATTTACGCTGTTATCAAGACTGTACAGTAGTTGTATAGTGCTATGCTCACCTATATGGGGCTCATGTGTATCCTTGTTGCTGGCTACATACCCAGTGAAATACGATACAGAAACCTGGTGTAGCTTTTCTGGAGCTTGTCATTTGTAATCATTAGTTACTTGCTACTTCAGAAGAGGCAGTGTTAGCAGGCTTTTAATCGTTGGAGAGACATACAGGAGGGAAAATATAGAAAATGTCAGTAAGAATGAATGTGTAATAAAATTGGTGGGTGTGTTTTGCACATCAACAAATGCAAGTTGATGTTGTTGTGTGGGATGTTTCATTCAGCATTTTTGCTGAATTACTTTCCACAATATGCCAGATCAATGTAAAGAACATACATTTTCTAAAGATGTTTCTAATGTAGGATCAAGACTACTTTACCAGCATCAGAATGTGAGCAGGTGTGATGGTGGGCAGAGTGTGTTTTGCTGTAACCTTGTTTTCCTCGGGAGTGTTATGCCAAATGTAACACAGACTGCTGTAGTCATTGGTTTTCCCATCTTGGCTTAGCCTGAAGAGTAAATTGAAGAATTGGGTTGTATACCACAGCTTTTGCCCCCCTCTCACCCTTCATCTTAAGAGTTTGCTGATTCATCGCTGAGATATCTGGCAACCAGCACTCAAGCATGGCTACCTGTTCAAGCTTCAAGGTTTGCATCTGCCTCTTCAATCCTACCACCACAATCTACCACTCCATCCTACTCTTTTTTATATATATATATTATTATTTTTTTGTCATCTGTTCCCTGCAAACTATATTTACAGCCAGCCAACACAGGCTATGAGTCCTGTTAAAATGCTTGGTGTTGGGGCCCACTTAGTGTACAGTGTGAAGGGCAGTGCTGTAATTCATCCATGACCTCAACATTTATTAAAGTCAAACAATTGAAAATAATGCTCAGTTTAGTGGCCAGGAGGTCCTATAAAAACGTTTGCAGTTGTTGTTTTGTCTTGAGTTGGCGGACCTTGGAAGGTCATTGATGTGTGAAATTAAATAATAGTTGAGGCCCTGAGTTGTACCAAATATCAGACTCAACTGTTTGATTTCAACACATCTTTGTTGATATGAGATGACAATGTTTTCACTGATTTCTCCCAGGTTACCTGGAAACTAACCTCTGAAAAGTGTCATCTTGCTGAGAGACAGTTCACAATAATGTCTGTGTCCTCTATCATTTGAAGAAATTGATGGTCTTCTAGTCCAATCTTCTGTCCATCTCTCGTAAGCATCCTATTACGTTCATCAAATACAATTCTCCAGTGCCCCTTCTTCCAGTGAATACTAGGCGACAGCCCTGTGAATAACAACCTTTTATTCAAGCTCTTTAATGTCACTTCATGAGATAATGCAGATTGGTGTACTAGACATGCTGGAAAGTCATTTTTACCTGTGACATGTAGGTTTACTGAGAAAGACCTCACAAACCTCTCTGCTGTACACTCCTGTTGTGGATGCTAGGATGTCCAGTAGGAACTAAGAGGGGGATGGGGTTATTTAATGACTTGTTCGTTAGTGAAGTGTCATTTTTTTAATACGGTGTGAACGGAAAAGCACTATATCAAGGTATTTGATTATTACATTCTAAAGTCTGGAGTTGGGTCTGATATCACTGGTCTAAACTAAAACATCTTGAATACCAGGGGGCATTTTTTGTCTAAAACAAAGACTGTAAGACTCTGATGATATTCCTGCTGTCAGGCCAAGTGCTGTGTTATGTTGATTAAGAAGGCAGTTAGTTTCCAAGATACATTTTGGATTTCTCGGGTTGACATGAAGACAAAAATGAGCTGATCTGACCTTTTCAGCGGCCTCAGTGCAAAAGCCTATTACTCTGGTCATCACGAGCCCCTCAAGGCCTTTATGTCTAATGTAATACACTACAGTAGCCTGTTCCCGGTGCAAAGCCTCTTGTAGCTTTGTGTTTCTTCATGTGATTCCCTAGGTTTGAGATGACACAGTCAATAGTACCCTCCTGAGCCTCCCATCTCTCCCTGGCTCAGATGAGCTGTTGCTTCACAATGCAGGAGGGCTGTGCGTCTCAGAGCAACAGATGAATTACATTCAGTTTCAGTCATCTGCTTTCTTCATTCAACACAAAACACCATTATTGTGGACCTTCTAACCCAGTCCTCTTGGCGTCCTTGAATGGGCCATAGAGCTGATGAGCTGGGTTCCCAGAATTAGAATGGAAGGTCTCTTAACACTCATCGTTTGAAATATAATGGACAAAATGTCATCAAGTTATTGTTTTTTTCTGACGTCATCATACAGGAGACTTACTAAGACGTAGCAGGAACAGAGATCCAGTAAAGTGGTACCAAAATTCCTCAATGGTAACAGACTACAGGTCTGAACGACAGGTGTGTGTGCGTACGTGTGTGCGTGCATGCGTGTGTGTGTGTATGTGTGACCACCGCAACCCCTCAGGGGTCCTCTCACGACAGGTGGAGTGTCCAGATTTCACAGCACAAAGAGGATTTACTGGCAACATTCTGCTTCACACCTGATAAGACTGTCGCTGTCCCCTAGAGGGGGTCTTTCCTTCCATCCAGAAGAGCCTCCTCTTCTCTGCCCAACCCCCTGGAGCTGCCCTCCACCGTCTCCTTCACACACAGATGCAGCACGATCTCGCAGGCTTTCATCTTCACTGCTTTCATTTGATCACCGCTGTTTTCCATGTTTCGTTTCGTTTGATTTCACGCAGGCGTCGGAACCTGCTGTTCTCTCTGTGTTTGTTTCTGTCCGTCAGGGCTCCTGATCCGAGCAGCGTTCAGCTCATCCAGGCTCACAGGCCTGATTCAGACAGAGCAGTGACACGCATACCCCTCCACTGTGACTCAAACCTCACAGGAGAGATATGGCTTATTTCCCTTGTAAATGGCAGATATGCAAATATGCTAAATATGTTATTTTGTCTTCGTGTCAACCGTCAACAAAGGATAATTGGCTTAGCAAAAGTAGCTGTGTGTATGCCAAAGGTCTACATCCTTATTTACACTTCGGCTTTACAAAGCTGAATGGAAATATAATTTCCAACATTTTATGAATGTGGAAACCGCTGACAAACAATAGAACAATCTTGCACTTTTACTGTAGAGGTTTCCAGACAATTGTGTGCAGGAGGAGAGACAGGAAAAAGCCTGGAAAGGATTACAGGAGGAATTGAAAATGGAGTGGTATTGGAAACAGAGGGGGAGCTCAGGAGCGAGAAAATGAAAGAGGCTCCTTCCTTGCTGAGATTTAGAGGATGAGTGTTCTTTCCTAGAGTATTACCCCTTTCTCACCCATTGTGCTTTACAGGTTGGCCAAGTGATAATGAATGTGTTCTGGTGTCTTCCACAAAAAGCAGACTTCTTGTCTTTGACTATTATTTTCGTGCCAATCCTCCACTGTCAACTTGAGTCTGTTTCTGACATTATGAAGACGTCACACATCTCCCCTGACTAATTGGATCCCGACTGAGGTCCATGTCCTCTCTGTGGCCTCGGATGCCAGACTCATAATTATCGGAGGGAAAGTGAAGGTGTGAGGCTCTCAGCTGACGCACCACAACCTCTTAATTGGGGAGCGTGTGGGTGTGGAGGGCAGGGCACAGTCTCAATAGTTTCTTTTCAAGTTGTGACTGGCATTGGAATGCTCTGAAATGAGAGAGATGATGGTAATGAAACTGGAGTTCGCTTTTCTGAACAACAGTGAAATGAGCAGGCTCAGGTGTGAGCAGAGAGCTGAAAGAACTCGAGAGCCCTTCAGTGGTGTGGTACTGGTCATGGACACATTGTTTTTCTCAAGTCAATTCAGAAAAAAAATATAAGTCTGTGAAACTCGACTGCCAGGAATCTCACCGTAGAGTAGATGCTCGTCTGGACACATGGTTTCTGGATATCATTGCAAACTCGCTGCACATTTCAGCTGCCAAAATGCATTAGAGTGGCCACTTGCCCTGATGGGCCACTTGTGTTTTAATGGAGTACTTAAGTTATTTCAAATGGCATCAGCTGTGTGGCGGCAACTAGGCATCCCTGTCCTTCATCTTTTGGATAATGGTGTATGTGGATGGTGAATTTGAGCCCAGTGACCTGCAGGCTGTGACTGATGATGGGGTGCCCCTGCTGTTGACAGGGCTTCAGCTGTAGAGAGGGGTTGAGAGGTATTTCGCTCTCCATATGAAACTGGCTCCCATCAATATTCATGATGGAAGGGGGAGAGGGTTGCTCCCTCTTGAGATTGGCTAGCCTGTTTGGATTGAATTCAATTTATGGCATGTTGCCATTGCCTAGGCTCAGGCTCTCCTCGTGCCAATGGGAAACATGATTTTAGCAGAGGTTTCTTGAACATCACAGTATCGTTCAGATTTTTTTTTTTACCATCCCCTCTCTCCTACTGTGCACATTATTTGGGTAGAACTCAGTCTGTGCAACAGGGTACATGGAAATCAGTGGACGAGTTTTTGCCCTGATGGGTCCTGGCACAGTCTTAGATTTAAAGTATTCATTTTAGTAAGACAGCTCTGGATTCCCCAATGAAGGCTCTGCGATTGTATGAATAATCTGTGAGTCCACAAACTAGGCACAGAAGGATTTGACAAACAAGAGAAAAGCTTAGCTCTTAATCCAGACATATGCAGTGTGGCATGTTAAAAAGCACAATAAAACCGGTAATATCTGAAGACGACAACTGTGGCATGATTGAAGACCATATTTGGTTCGGGTTAGTGTTGGTTGGATATAGGATGAGGACTCTCTTAATATGTGTTTGATTTGAGTCGGAAACTGTCAACTCTGCCAAAGAGTTATATTTTGTCTCTAAGATGTTGAACTGGAATACACTAAACTCCAGAGCCACCATGTGTTCGTATTAACATAATGTTCGTACAACCATAACTTAGAAATTGAAGAGTTGGCACCTGGGTGAACTTTCCTGCAACAGCACAGATTATTTTTCTGTTCCCATTATTAAAGTAATGAAAGTATAAAATGTGACTTATTACTATCCACTTCCAAGCCACACAGTTTGTTTGGCTAAAAATGGATGTTAATTTACAGTGCTTACTATAAAAACCCATGAAGGTTTCTTTCATTTGTTAAGGAATAGAGTCAAATTAGGGTCTGATATAAATGCACTTGCCGACCCTGCAAACAGTAGACAGGCCATTGTTTGAAAGGAAGGGAAAGGCAAACATCTTTCCCAAGGGTGATGTAAATTAAATAAGACCACAGACTCCCTTTTATTCATTTCCCTTTCAGTGACATAATTGAATTCAGGCGCTGCAGCATTTACTTTCTTTACAACCCTGCATGGGCAAACATGGACAGAGCAGCTGTCAATGAACACATTTATGACAAACATTGAAAACGAAGGCTGCCACATGGCAAGGATGTGTTTGGAGCTCACCTGCTCAGTATGACCTGTCATAAAACCCTTTCTGTTTTAAACCTCCTGACTGAGCCCCTCCATTTAAGTCTCCATGAGGTCCTGGGTAATTTCATGTCACTAGAGGTCATAGGACTGCTTAACATAGCTTAACAAGATGTCCTCCACTTGATAACCAGCTATATTCTTCATTATTGTGGAAACTTAAACTGGAAAATTAATCACATGCCTTACACCTTGAGTATTTTGTATTAATGTTTACATACATTTATGTTTTTATTAACAGCAAACAACTGTAAGCATGAGATTTATAAATCAAGGAGATGTACCTGTACACTGAGTTAACATTACAGCTCCACCAACTACAGATGCCTCATCTAATTCTCTAACTGCGTTGAAGTTGTTTAAAAATCAATGCTGAGAACATTTCTGCAATCATGGGAGACACTTTATGTTCCACAGGTTTGCATGTCAGCGTCAGTCTGACAGGCATCTTGACAGTTTGACTTTGACCTTTTTCATATTAACAGTGTCTGGGTGCTTGAAAGGCAATTTTAAAACATTTGCTGAAGAGACACAGATGCTGCCTGGTAAATTCATTTTAAAAATCAACACTCACTCAAAGTGCAAAAGAGAGATTATTCTATAGTCCCACCAAGTCATAAAATGTTCTATTGCTTAAACTCTTAGATAATTTTACAGCAAGGTGAATGCCCCATTGTATCAGTATGTTGGAGGCAGTTTTGAGATTGGTTTGCAAAGGGGCAAAGTTGGGCAAAATAAAATTGGGGCCAGATTCTGTCTTATATTTTTCACCCAGAATTCTATTTTCATTGTAGACTCTTTGACATACAACCTTTCACGTTCTGAGGTTTTCTGTATACCTGACATGAGTCACTTGAAGAAGGTTGAAGTCTAAATTTCTTTCAGATACTAACTGCACTAGGCTGAAGAGTGTTAACGAGAGCAGGGATAAACAGCACAGCTGTCTACAGCCATGACACATACCTCAGCCCCCTCACACACACTCAGAGCTCAAAACATAGTGGGAATGTCAAATCGTCAGTGTGGTCCCTCAGGATGTTATGTGGAAGTTTGACACTGAACTAGCGCAGTTGCGTTGAAGAAAGTTGTTTTTCTTCATAATTTGGCATGCATTCATGCAAGATTTTCGGTCAGTGTGACGGTAATGATGTGTGTTGGTAGGAATGATTCCACCCCACATGGCATGATGGTAGTGGCACCTTTTTTTATTTTGTTTTATTTGTAAACTATATTTACAGTAACATTATAATGTCACCTTGGCATCCTACTGTAAGTTTCCCAGCAGGAAAACAAGCAGGGTTCTATCTCACACCAAGCCCCCACAAACGTAGATAAATTCATTATAGATAATTATGGAAATAATGGATGTAAATATATACAAACAAGGGGCATACTTTTATACCAATGTTGAATTAAGGAAACATGTTAACTTAATTATTTCAATAATCACATTGAGACCCTTTTTCTTAAAGGGAGGCTGTAGGTATAGGCTGTTGAAACGCAATCTGATAACAAAACAGAGGTAAAATAGCCAAAACAAATACATTTAATGGTCGAATATCTCCAGTATGCTGTATTCTCTCGCCAACTCTTTGAAGAGCCCGTCACACTGGCACTTTGACAGCTTCAGTGGCGAGGACGGGCACATCCCTGAACAAATCACAGGCGCGCCCTTTGCAGACGCTCAAACACTGCTCGTCTGCACGAGGCATCTGCAGGGCACACCATAATTTGCTCAGTGAGCGTATGTATTCGGGCATGGGGTGGTTACTTTAAGCAATATTTCTGTGGTAAGAAAGAGGACTTTCCTTCATTCACCTGGAACACTGCAGCCCAGTTTGCCGTCTTACTGAAGAACATAGGCTATACTTCTGAAAGGATCTATTTCACATTGCTCGTTCAACAGCGTTAAAACTGCAACATTTCTGCCAGTCTCCGTCCTTGGAACATGTTTCTGTTGCAGTACACAGGTATGTGTCACAACCTTACACTAAACACATAATTCCCACTAAAAGCATTGTATCGTCAGCCTGTCTGGTCTTTATGCAGGCTAAATCGACCGTGGTGTTGCGATCCTTTGCTCGTATACTTCGATGTCCACTATGTGGACACATTCTCTACGACGATGACAGCACATTTAGAAAAAAGATGTCACACTTAGGCAAATTATTAAAGGTATAATTGCAAGAATAATTTTAACACATTTTTATCTACAAAAGGAAGCGATAGTTAAACGAGTTCACAATGGTAGGCTAAACCGCACATTGAGAAACATGTTGAGATACCATTGTGATTACCTGCACAATTGTGCAGGTAATCACAATGGTATCGGTCAACAAGATAAGTATTCAATGAACCTTTCGACCAACACTTTAACATGTAGGCTATTGATGTAACGTACTAAACGTGTCCTAAGTTTGAAGCTGCCTATGAACTGATTTTATCACTTCTGGAACTTTCTTTGAACACCACCTAATTAAACGCATTTTTATTTCATTTGTTGGTACAATACAATTCCATAAAATGTTAATCGTTTTTTTTTTTTAACTCATAATAGCGTATTACTCTTCCGGATATAGTGGAGAAAGATGTCACGTTGACGTATACTACATGTAGGCTAAGCAACTGATTATGATAATAAATTGTACCCATAATTCAGCCTTTTTCAAAAGTTTAAAATGTAATTTAACTTGACCTGTCACGTGATTTATTTTCGTTAGATATGGGATTTACGACTTGTTTGATGACCTTGTCGTCCTTGAATATTGTTTGCCTTGCGAAGGAGTTGCTCTCTAACATCTTGCAGATTCGTGTCTGTACTAGAATTAACCGGCGATGTAAAAAATAGCTCGTTAAACTGATATTTTTTCACCGTCAGTCTAATTAGGGGAACAGCACACTGAGCCCTCAAATTAACCTGCTTACTCTGATTTACTCCTGAACTCTGCTCCCTACTTTTTAGCCTCTGATATTTATGGTCATGGGTATTTTACTTCGAATCTCTTATAGGCTGTCTATTGGTGGATAAGTGCTTGTAATTGCATAGTTCCCATGACCCACAATCAGAGATGAGTGGGTAGGCCTCATTCAAGTTTATGCACTGAAAACAGTCCATAGATGGAGCCTTTTTGTTGCATAAATAACTATTCAGAACATCATGTTGAAGGGTAAGTGGGATAAGAAACTGGGGAAAATATTTTTATGCATAGTTTATGCAATGACACCTGAAATAACATTCCCCAAACAAGAGGTGAAAGGGATCATTGTGGGATATTAAACATAGCAAACATCATGACATGTCTAATCAAATTGTGTAGCTTTTTGTTTTTTTTGTACATGCATAGGTGCTGTTTGTATATGATAATTATATTACTGTTTTGTCTTGTAAAATTATTTCACATTTAACAAACAAGCCAGGGGCATAAAAGTCTTTGCATCACTCTGCGTGAATAAGGGTTGAGTGCTCACCCAGGCGAACCATGAAAGAGGGAAGGTCCATCATGCACTCTGAAAGCCATTCAGCCACTCTGGCCTGTACATTCCTGGGGTGATCAATGGGGAAGTCATAGTTAAACTGCCAGTTAATGGAGGGAGAAGGAGAGAGACTGCATATTATGAACTTAAGAATAAGAAGCAGAGAGAGAGAGAGAGTGCTATGTCAGGAGAGAAAGAGATGGAGATCTTGGTGATTGAAGTTCACTATGGCCCCAAGATAATGGTGCTGCATGGTAATTATACAGGAAATTATTGTAGAATTTAGGGGGAGATTTGAACACTTGAGAAAATCGTCCTTTTTAATAAAGAAACCTGGAGAACAGTTTTGCTAACAATATGCTAACAATATATAACAGTAAGTGGGTCTCTTGTAGGCTGTGGGTAAAAGGGTCTGGGGAAAACAGAGGCTGCATAATGAAATGTGAAATGTGTGTTAGAAAGGCAGAAAAGTCTGTGGATACCTCTGACAGCAGACTGTTGGTGAACACATTCATCAGTGTACACCAATTCTAAGGAGGTGACATACAAAGTCAGTGTAACCTGGTTAGGGATCATTCAGGAAGGCCTTGGGGGCCACAGAGAAGATGTGCTCTTTCAGGGTTCTAGAAGTCACAACACAGGATAAGTTGCTATGGCTACAAGCCACTTTCATGCCATATTGCAGCCTAAATGTGTGCCAGTTTGGCTGCCATGGGGCCGAGAGAGTAATAGGATTAATGTTACTGCCCCTCAAGGAGTTCACCTTGAACTGCATTACTGTACTACCATAATGTGAGTCTCTTGTGATGTACTGTACGTCTCTGTTAGTGCAGTACACTGGCCTCCAGTCTTCACAGAAACCATTGTAGAACTCTATCCTTTCGTTAATCTTTTTTTCCCAGTGAAATGTGAGATTCTGTTAATTAAGGGAGATTCTGACACAATTAGGCGAAGCTGGTTCAGCCGTAACGCTCCAAGGGGCATTGCGTCAGTTCACAATATTACGGTTAAGTTACTTACATTCAATCACCCTCACCAACGTTAACAGGGCAGGCTATTTAAGACCAGGAACTATCATTATCTCATGCTCCTCTGACTTTTCCGCTGTGTAAAGTGTATTACAAATGCTCATAATTTGTGGTGTTCCACAATGAATATCTGAACTCTCTGAAATCGAGACAGTCTCAAGTTGGATTTTTCAGGCAGAGAGCTGTGATGAGCAGAACCATACTGCCAAGATTATGTGTCTGTACAATTAATGAAATAATTCTAAATACTTATGGAGTCTCCTGATTGAACCAGTACAAAAATAAGGAACTAGGTGATGAAAATGCCAAGGGTTTCATTACTAGATGACGCATAATGGCTATTTGATGTACAAAATAAATCTGTTATTTGATTAAATGAGTTGCAATGATTATTCTCTCAGGGAGCTATAAGGTACAGATGTGCCTTGAATTCTTTAACAGCTTCGTTTCCCCAACTTAATTTCCATATTTTCTCTTCTTTCAAGATGGAAAAGCATAACATTGAAAGCCAATTTTACTCTCCCTCCCTTCACTTCTTCCCCAAAGCTTATCTAAATACTAATTTGAATTCACCCTCATTCACTAGAGAGCAAATGTGTTTGATGTTGTAACTCATGAAATAAGGGGGTGTCTGTCCTGATTTTCTGTGAAAAAAACATTGTTTTCCCTCAAGGTGGATGGACCTGCAAATCCACATTTTCCAGCTCTTTGTATCTAATTTAGAGTGGTGGCATCCAGTGGTGGGGTAACTGATAATTGATACTGCTCCAAACTCTGCTCTGTCCCTGATAATGAGAGATGCGCTGCTTTGTGTCCTGCTGGGGAAGTAGTCTGAGGACTATGTTTTTGCACCATTGTGTTTCTTGTCAGAAGAGGCCATTTTAACAACGCGATGAAAGACGTTACATATTTATCCTCACCGCCTGTCTGGGCTCCAAGTGGGAATGAGATGTAAATATAGAAACAATAAAAATAAATAGAGGCATTGCATCCTGTCTCAGAAGGTGCTTTCAAATCATTTTTTTCTTAATAAACATCTTGGCTTGAGAAGCCTCTAACTGGGAAGAAAATGCACATGGATCCGTTAATAACACAACCCTTTTGACTTTCATGCTCCTCTGAACACAAAACACAAGCTTCTCTGAGCATTTGACAGGCCTTCAAGAACCCATCTTTACAAATCAGCAGCTGATCACAGAACAATCCCAGAACCCTTAATTATTAAAAAAAGTATGACTGTTTAAATGATTCATTTTTACCAGACACATTGTCAAGTTATTTCCTACTCTATCTGAGAAGTGCCAGAGCGTATAGCATTGTGATGAAATTGGCTCAGCCAAACCGTTTCACATCTGTTGAGCCAATGTTTTATTTAGCTCTAATAACAATCTCACCAGTCCCCCCTAATCTCCACGGCTTGTGCTATAGTTGTTGTTTCACATCTTTTTTTCACAATGTGCCTTGTAGAAAACCCCATCTGCGCTGGCCTGATAGGCAAGCTGGATGGTCCAGTCTATTCCAGCTGGCTGGTTCAGGAGATGACTGGGTTTTCTCTGACTTGTATTGGTGCTGTTGAAGAATGTGTAGGACTGTGTGACAGAGCCCTGAGAGCAGCAGCAGCAGCCAACTGTCCAGTCTAAATCAGAGGGGGAAGCATGGCAGTGTGGAGGCGTCTCGGGATCAACTGTGGGCCTGGTAGGACCCAAGCTGATTGACTGGAGTTCTTTGTCAGAGCAACTTTGAAGATCCGGAAGCTTTCCAGGAAGCCTTGCGATTTGGGGCTCAGGTCTGCAGCAAATGCAGGAGCTGCAGGAGGGTTGGTGGAGTAGACAGCCTCTTTCCCAGCTCTGATTGTAATAACAGTGAATAGGACAGGATTGAGGGTGTAGAGCTGAAGTCTAAAACCTTACTGACAATCTGTATGAGAAGTGGAGAGGATGAAGGGAGCTGGATTAGACTCCTCACCAGGGAGCTGTGACTGCTGCGTGTGATGGAACCTCTCTGCACCTCCATTCTCAGTCAGAGCCAGGCCTTCTGTCCTCCATATCAGTCACTGTTTTCCTCAGTCTGGTCATTTGACCCACTGGGTGAAGTTGTGCCAGGCTCAGTCAGAAGAAGGATCAGATCCTGGTCACTCTAGAGTATGAGTTTACACCAGGGGCGTAGCCAGAATTTTATTTTTAGGGCTCCCATCTTTAAATCAGGGGGACCACTAAAAATCTCTCTCTGTGTGTGTATGGGTGTGAGGGTGGGGGCAAACATGTAAACCAGGACCCCTTATGGCTACGCTACTGGTTGACTCTAGCAACCGACCCTAGTTTGTCCTTCATTGTCTTCATCCCTGTGCTGTAGATGGACTTAGGGAGAATAACTGACCAAGAGTGAAGTAGTAAACAGTTTTCTTTGTTGCTCAGGCATTTTCCCTCTTCCCAACACTGCCAGGATAAACAATTGGATGTAGCACAGCACAGGCCATGATGGATTACCAGAGGGGTGCAGGACACTACATCTCTGAGTGTGCCTGTGTCCACCGCTGCCTCTAAGGATGCACCAAAATATATCCGCTGGCATTGCACTTATAATGGATTTTTGTCATTGGGTGATTAAATTCACAATTTACCTTGATATCTAAAAGAATATCACGTAATAATCCCATCACGTACATTTCTAACAGCCATATGGCCAATGACCAAACAGTATATCCCTGTGAAGATAGTTTTGCAGTGAATTTGTTGTTAATGGTGGTGTCAGTGGTTATAAAGTTAACCCATTGCCCACCTTTCTGTTTTACTCTTCACCATGATGTCACGTTGAATGGTTCCACATGATGAGAATGAGGAACCACCAAGAGTTGTGGTTAATTGGTTAGGCCTGGGGATCTTGGGCGTCCACTGAGATTGCCTGTCTGCAAAGTAGCCATCACTCTTAGTACAGTAATAGAGATGGAGAGCCCATAAGGGCCATGATGTCCGTTTGAAAAAAAGGAGAAAAAAAACACTCAAGGATTCTTTTTTAATGAAAATGGAATTCCAGTGGATAAGATGGACACCATATTCTGTAATACATTATTAATAGAAATGCAGAAGCATGCTAAGTTTAAGGGCTCTCTGGCATTGAATTAAGGATGGGTTTCTTCCTCTGAAAGTGCATTTCCCTTTTCAGAAATCTTGTTCGAAATTATGGGCTGTTTTTGCCTCGAAACATTTTCGATTTTGTAGAACTTTTTACAACTCTAGTAACCCAGTAATTTTCCGTTGGCTTCAAATGAGTTTCATGGAAAACCTTATTTGGGGTTTTCAAGATGTTTCCCCATAAAAACATTCAATCACACTCCCCCACTGTGAAGGCTCTTTCATGAACCCTTAAAGATTAAAATACAACTTGTCCTTTGGAGCTGGTATAGTGTGAAGGGCACAGTTTAGAATGAAAGCATAAGGACTGAAAGGAAGGCCTGTACCTGCTTGTTTACGGGTTGAGCTTGGCTAGAATTAGACCCCCTTCCCACCAAGTCTAGAATGCTTGTACTAAGCACTCTCATACAAGAGCTTCTGTGTGGTCTTCTGTGCCAGCCCAAGGCTTTAGTCCCAGAAATAAAGTGAACATTTAATCTAGAGTTAGTTGGAGCAATATGATAATAAGGAAATAATGATCTGAGCATGGCTTCACTGCATGCATCATCAGTTGTACTAATGCTTAAGAACAAGGTACATCGATCATAATTCTGTCTGTCCTTTCTATTGTGGACATGTTTTTGTTAGACAATATAACTTTTTAATTGATGCAACAGCCTTTTGAAAAAACATGAACATGAAAACTTGAGTGTCCAAAAACCAGCAGAAGTCATGGAATCCTATGGTTTCTGTCAAAGTTCAGCCCTCCAAGCTCCCTGTGTGGGATCTGAGATTTGATCTGGGCTCATCTTAGCTTTGCCTGGCTTTCTCAATTCTCAATCCATACCCTCTTATCTCAACCCGGACCCTCCGTTCACTTAACCTCCCTTCAGAGTTTGGCTGTCTGCCGTTTGTCACGGTCATTATCCATTTGGCTCGGTCTGTCAGCGGATGAATACCCGATGCGGTCCAGCTAAACTAGATTCCACACTTGATTGAAGATCAGCTGAGGGGCCGTGCTGTTCAGGTGCCTCTTTCAATGAATCATTCCAGGTTGGAAGGAGGGTAGACACACTGTGGTGAAAGCCTCAGCATGCTTCTAAAGTGCTGTCCTTTCCTCACCGGCGCTTGAGTCGTTCTCTCTGTGGAGGTCAAAGCCTGTGGGACATGTGCTGACAACAGCTGACTTAACATCATGGCTCTGAACACTGCCATTACAGAAGAAGCGTAATTGGATTCACAAATCAGCTCCAGGTTTATGGTGGCGCTCAACTTTATGGGCCATATCTCAGGCCCCGTTGGGGAGGTTGTCATAGGTATTTTGAGGCAACAGGGGGCCAATGGGTTGGGGGTGGGTAGAGAGGTGTGTGTGTGTGTGTTCACACCTCAACAGGAGTAGTTCAGCTGAGGAGACACTGCTGGTGAAAGGTCTGCACTTCAGTTTAGTCATATTGCAAGGATGTGGCATGATATTAATGTCAGGTGCAATGCTTACCAGGGTTCTTTTGACAGATTTATTTGTGGATGTTTGTTGATGTCTGAAAGTTAATCTGAATCTTTCTGTGAGGCTTCACTGAGAGAATAAAACACCTGCTGTTGTTTTCGTCTCAGCCCTCTTGACGATTAGAAGAAGAGTCAGTGTGCAGGCCAGAACATTGGGAGATTTCCACATTTATGCCCTCATTGTTGTTGTCTTTTCTTCTATGTAACATTCTTTTACTCAGCCAGGAGAAATATGAATCCCCCAGGGTCATTCAAAGGTCACTGGACAAGCGGGTGTGTGGTAAGAGTAAGATGTCAAAGAACATTGCTGTGCCTTTCAGTTTTTCAGACCTCCCTCTAACCTCCCGTTCCCTTCTCCACATTGCTGACACGGTTCCAAACAGTAGTCAACGAGGCAAAGAAATTAGGATTAATTGTTTTCTGCAGGTACAGAGGGCACCATCAGCCGCCAGCTTATTCTGGGCACCAGTGAGCTCCCATATGCTGGTTGAAATATGTTCTGTTTCTCCTGCAGTGCTAGCTTTAGCGTATTAGCTAGCTCGCTGGCCCAGAGCCTCCGAGAGACAGAACTGGGCCAGGCTCCAAGGGCACTATGTTGGTGTTCAGCTCAGCCCAGCCCAGCAGAACCGATTACCAATAGGTTCATCCCCATTCCTTCAGCCTAAGGAAACATTTCATAGACATCTGTAAAGAGACGGTAGTCTGCTATCTGAAGCTTACTGATATTGTTGTCTTCAGGACGTCTCTCTAAAATGCTGTCATTGATTTAGATGTCTGTGGTGTGATTATTGAAGCTCAGCTAGGACTTTGAAGTGTATGTGTGTGGCCTATGTCACATGCAGGTTTTATTACGGTTTTGTGGGAAAACAAGTAACAAGGTTTTCAGATCAGTGAAGAGGGTACTCATATTCTAGATGCCAAGAGAAACAGCAATGATCATCTGAAATATAGAGTTACCGTCCCTGAAATAGCCACGACTTTCTAATGAACTTGAGATGAGTTCATGTTTAGAGACCAGATATTTAAATCATGATTGAAAAGGTTTGTGTCACCAAAGTTAAGGTATAAGTTTATTAGATAGGGGTTGAGGCCGCACATACTGTACACATTATTCAATATTATCCTTGCTGTGTCCTTGGACTGAAGATAAACTTGTGACTTTCCAAAGATGTATGGATCCAGTCCTATAAAACAAAGTGATGTATTTTATTTTGCTATGAGCATGTGTAACCCCTTTGTACTGTGGGGCGTACTGTCTATGCTGGGCCAGATTTGTCCAACAGCTGAGTGATAAATCTCCTCTCTGAAGGCCACTGGAGCCTGTGGCTGTTACTGGGCTGATGGAGGAGTGCCCCGGCTGATGGAGGGAAGACCTAGGATGATGGAGGGATGACAGAGGGAACATCGCTAGACTGATGGACACTTGTTTCAAACTGTGATGCTGCCCACCGGTTTATGGGATTTGTGGTGTCACCATTGGGGTGTGACAACATATGCTGATAGGAACATACTCAGTGCTGAGGGAAACTAAACAATCTCCACTCTCCTACCCTCCAGTAGGATTTATACTGTGTACTGTGCAAAACAACTATACTAGTTCAACAGAAATGCATTAAAGCTGTACATGGGTTCAGCTCATGTATAACAACTATATGATGCAAAGATCACGAGACAAAACTATTGAATGTTTTGGATTTCCCCTGACGGGATTGATCAAATGTAGCAGAATTTCAATAGGTTTTCATAAATCCTTGACTTCAGTATGATGCTGTTCTCTGCATGGATTGGAGATTTCATTACAGAGACCCTGGGCTTCCAACACAGCATCTGCCAGTGTACAAGTGGTGCACCATGGTGCCCAGGACTTAATCCTGCGGTACCTAAAGTCCTTCTCCTGAGAACACACTGCTGTTTGCTTTTCTAAAGAAAACCTGGGTTCTATGTTTAGTTTTTCTTACTCTTACCTCGGAAGAGACATTACAGTAGTCATAACATACACATACACACACTCATCTCACCTTGTTATATAAATTTAAACAGGTTGCATCAGTATTCATACAGATTTTTACAATTTAATTAGCTGGCATTTACATACCATACCCCTTGCATTCTGTGCCATAATCAAGTGCCATCTGCCAGCTGGTAGATGACGTTGCATGTTTGTTTTTTCTTTGTGGATCTGTGTGGACACATTCCACTGAGGGTATGACAGGTCCACATCAATCACCTCCGCTGTGATCAAATGTTTGCTTTAGCCTGCTTTCAGGGATTAAAGTTTAATAGTCGGTTAGCGTTGGACCCCTGAAGATCTGCCTCTCCTCCTCTGCAGCCCTCAGCGGGAAGGGGGGGGGGGGGGGGGGCGGAGGAGTTGGAGGAGGAAGAGGAGTGTGGAGGAGGGGGGGGGGGGGTTACAGCTGGTGCTGCACTCCGGGTCTGTGCTCACAGACGCCCCCCAGCCCTCCTCCCTACGCAGACACTCTCCCCCCTCCCCATCCCACTCCTCCTCCATGTCCTCCCTCTGCCCAGATCTCTGGCCTTGTGATGGCTCACAGCCTCCTGCCTGTCTAACTGGTAGTGTGATGGAGACAGAGGGACAGATGGTGGAGAGAGCGAGAGAAAGGGTGAGAGAAAGATCCAGACAAACAGACAGAGATACTGTTAAAGACACTGCAGCGCTGTCCTGTGCATGATCCATAAGACTGTGGTTCTCCTCTATTTAGTGTCTGCTGCTGTGGTACTTTAACAGTGGAGACCCAGTCTGGCTGTGTGCTATTTTCTCTCTCCCTCCCCCTGTTGTTTGTGTTTCTCTGATCTAATCTTCCTGTAGGACCAGATAATTAAAGTCAGAGTGGCAGGGGAACCCTTGGTTGCTGTGTTAATAGAGTGGATTCAGCTTGTTTACCCAACTTTCCTCCTCATGCTGTTCTCCCTATTAGGATCTGGGCCAGGTCGTTGTGCTGTCATGGCGATCCAAGATTTGGGGTCGTGACATTGGTTCAGACATCCTCTCAGTGAAATATGAGGCTCTGGTCCAGTCTGGAGATGAACAGCTTAAAGTGTTGGAGCGATAATGATGAGCTGTTCTGCTCATGCAACTGCATAATTATCCAGCTTGGTTGTCATCTTTTGTTTGTTAGATGCAAGAATTTGGAGGGTTGGTGTGTTGCTGAAAACTGGGACATTCAAATGGTTTGCACTTCCAAAATACATAAATTACTGTTATTGATAGATATTGTTTGTCATCTACAGTTTTTTACACATCCATTACTGTACAAATGAAGTAGAATTCCTAGTAGAACTATAAATTCCTCTGCAGAATAACAAAGCAACTAATTCCTCTGCCCATCCCTTCAACTGTTCTGTTCTGTCTCCAGTACTCTCCTTTGAGGAAGTGTGGAGGGCAGACGACGTGGCTGAATGTGGATCTGCATTGATGTGAGTGGGCAGACATGTAGCCTGCAGGTAAACAGGCCAGTGTGGAGTTGTGAGGGCTTCTCAGGGCAGCACTTGTTCCAATGGGAGCTGGCTGTTCAAATACCCCCTGGAGCAAACCTGAAAAAGGCCTTTGAAGAGCGGAGCTGTCACTGGTAGGATCTCAGCCAGCCCCTCATTAGCCCACAACAGAGACAGGGAGGTATGGAGGTACCACCCCTCTAACAGGTTTGGAGGAGAGCTTGTTCTTCTGCCGGTCATACAGTAGGACAGCGGGATGCAGAGGAGCTATTGAATGGTTGAGTGAGATCATTCATTCATTAGAATGTGGTATTTCCACTGCATTTGGGTAGACCAAGTGTCAGTGCATGCGTAACACAATACTTGTCTAATCTGGACTTGAAGGAGATGGTTGAAGGTGCAAAGTCAATTGAACAATTCTATATCTTGGCCCTGCCAAAAGTCTCCATAGTTAGTCCTCCTATGTCTTCTGTCTCTCTGACTCTCACTCGCACTGGAGAGGTTTAACAAGCAGAGAAAGTAATGTGATTGGATGGTAAATTAGCCCTGACACAGTGATTGGCTGCAGAGACTTCTGGGTCTGACTAAGGTGCTACGGCAGGTTAGTCCCTGTTTTACCTGGGCAGATGGTTTTACATTACAATAAATTTTCATTTAACAGACACTTTTATCCAAAGCGATGTACAAATAGTGCAGCAGAAGATCAAGAATCAGAGGTGTATAGATCTGACACTATTTCAGTGGTCCGAGTCATGGAATGGTCTTCAGCTCTATAACTGGCATTGACATAAGAGTCAAGAGAGGTTTAACAAGCAGAGAAAGTCATTTGATTGGATGGTAATCAGAGAGAGTTCCCCACCTCCATGTTGGCAGCTTAGCCAGAGCACCAGCTCTGGGCAGTTCTCTCTTTAATTGGCCCAGACATTTGCCTCTTGCATTTGCCAATCACATTGGTGGACTGCTTCTCGTAGGGAACATGTTTCTCTGGTGCTTCTGGTGTTGGCTTGATGTGACTCATCAAGATGTTAGCAGGCTGGGAGAAAAAACAGAGGGCACAGACCTGACAGGGGTCCGTGCCATCTCCTCATTTAGAAGTGTTTTTGTCACTATTAATTATCTTAGCTTTTGCCTCAGCGGCCCTTCTAAAAACAGGAGCCGGCGCTAGATGCCAACTGCTTCTGTTCCTTTCTTTTCTCACGACAGGCTGAAGGGCCGAAGGCCTCATTGTCCATTAGGTTCACCCTCAAAATGAGTAATCTTTACAGCAATCATGTCACAGCACTTGGCTTCCCTTGATGAAGTTATGTTACAATCTCCTCATCCCAAATGCAGTACATGTATCTATTCATTCTTATCATTCACAGACATAAAATCATGTATTACTTGTATGTGTTGTAGTTTCATTGCCTGAATGATTGAACTACTGTGTCCCAGTGATAGTATAAAGATTTTTCCTTTACCACAGTAGACTGGGTTGGTTTCAAATTGACTCTTCCACTGCTGTTGGCACACTCTTATGTTGAAACCTGAATGGTTTTTTTTAAAGCATTTATATAGGCCCTAGTAAAACATGTTATATACCCCTTCTCTCCCTTTTCTCCCTTCTCTGGTCCACTTTGGTGGTATTGGCTATACATTTGGGATATATTGCCTAGACTGTGAACACAATGCGCTTTAATCTATGTGTTTGTTTGTCCATTCGATTCTGACCCCCTATGGTTTGTTTACGCCACCTTCTTCAGTTAGTGTTGTAAAGTTCAGAATGTAAAGTTCATAAACTTGAGTAGTCCTCATACAGAATACATTTCATATATCAATATCCATAACTGAGAGTGTTCTTCTGTGACCCATGATGGGTCTGTATGAAGCTGGGGACTTCTCTGGTAGTGTGACAGTGTGCCAGAGTGAGAGGGGGATACTCCCCTAAAGCAGTGACACCCCAATTTGGTAATTCAGTCCCAGATGGACAGACTGCTCCTTCTGTTTCCTCCTTGCCTTGTCAAGTTGTTGGGGGTAGCGGCTGGCTTTAAATCTCCCACTGTCTTCGCCGGCGCCCAGCACTAAGGTAGATGGGAAGCTTTATAATAGTCATAAAGAAGCAGAGAGGCCTCTAGTCGAGGGTTCTTACATGAATCAGCCTCTGCATTCATTTGCACCGACAATCTCCTAAACTCCTATGGTGTGCTTTTAACACCGTGCGGCAGGGAATGAACTGGAGGACATCTTCAATTACATTTTAGAGTGTCTCCACCTCCCTGTAGAATTCCTCATAAGTGAGAATTTGCTGAGAATTTGCGATAAATTAGTAAGGAAATCTCAGACAGCTTTTTGGCCAAGCTGAAAAGCCTTAGAGAATACCAGTGCAGTCATTATTCATCCTCAAACCACCCACTGATTTGGTTCCTTGGGCATTCTTGTTTCAAGTGAATAAAAAGTAATATGTTCAAGCTTACAGAAGGAAAGACATTATCTAGTATTTCATATTCGATATGACTAGAAAAACTAAACTGACATTCCATCCAAGCAACCATTTTTGTGGAGGGAGCCCAAAAGGGAATTTGCTGTGGATGTCACCCAAACCGAATTGTGATGGTGACAGTGGACTCTCTATTTGAGCTTTGATGGTATCCTTTGGTGGGCACAGGGACTGTGGGTGGCTGGCCTATTATTCAAACAGGATTAGTGGTCCCCTTTGGTCCAGCGCACAGAAATAACCCAGGCCAGCTGTTCTTGGGTACAGAGGGAATACTTGTGAGGGACTATAACATAACTGAACCTTAGAGAAGCCACTCCTTGGTACAATAACAAGCTTGTGTTCCTGAGCATCAAGAAAGTGCTACTCTACTCTACAAGCCCCCACAAAAAACGTTTTGTACAATGTCAGCAGCCTGTTCTTGAGCCTGAGTCTTACTTTGTATTCATGTGAAATCATTGATTGCAATTGTATCTGTATCTGTACTGTATATCCAAATCAGCGACCGTGGAAGGAACATCTTCTGTCTTCTCAAGTTTCATAACAGTTTCTTCGGGATGTGCACTATAGAGAAGCATCATATCATTCTCATCAGCTCCATACATTTCATCATTTTTAATGGGGGGCTGTCCAATTATAAACTTTATGATGTCAGGAGAGCAGTGAATGTGTTTTGCAGGGATCTCTATTATGTGGCAGAATAGAGTCTGCAGGCCTGGTTGCCTCTCCCAGAGCTTCTAAATTGTGATCTATGGACAGGCTAATTGTCTTTGTCCTTTACTGCCATTATGGCCTCTGTGAAGTGGCCATTTCCTGTCTGGAAAGGTCGTTTCCCGTCTTGGTTCAATAGTTCCCATCGCCACGACTCATAAAGCAGAGGACTGAAGTTGGTGGGAAAATGTAATGTTTCCATTGTGTTATATGTTTTAATTTTAACTTACCCAGATGCCCAAGCAGGAACATGGGAAGGTCCAACAGCTGGGAATGCATAACTGACTCCACTGGAGCCCCACAGATGGTTATTAGACCTCACAATCCTTCCATGCTGAGTTTGTGGCACACCAGTCCTCTACTGGGTCAGAACCAGAGAAGGAAGAGGTGGACTGAGGGAGCAGAGAGAGCTCCAGACTCTGCAGGAGGACTGGGACTGCTCAAGCCCAGAGAGCTGTGTGTTTGTGACAGGCTTTCACTGGAGCGCTACAAGGAGCTGCTTTATACACTTAATTTAGACCACGGAGGATTTAAAAGATTATATCTGCTATCAGAACAAACATGCTCTCAAATTTTTTCAGCCTTTCAACCTTTTGTCAGCAAGAGCTGTTCAAGCCGTATTGCCTTAGGTGGGAGCATAGAAATCTAGAGGATGACAAAGCCTAATTCAGTTCACTTATTATATAACAAGTGTCTCTTGTCTTTTTTCAGTCAAAGATTTTGGAGTGAATGAGAGTTGTACTTGATGATGACTATCAGATTGACTCAGAATGAGCTTGGTGTCACTACGTATTAATCCTAACACAAGACTTTCCTGAAATCAGATCAATTTACTGCTGTGTGCACTGAGCGTGCATTTAAATCTGACCCACAGTGACCTCACGTTGCTCTGCCATCACTCCCATCTCCCAGCTCCCCTGAAGTGGAGAGTAGATACAGTTTTTTTTAGAAACTGAGTCTTCTTGCCCTACTTTGTATGCTTTTTAAATTTATTCGTTGGATATCCATTTGGCAGGCACGGAAGTGAACACACTTAAATTCCTCCCCTGCTCTTTCAGAAGAAATCCTCCAGCACTCAACAGAATAATATAATTTGTTGTTTTCAAAACCTCACTTTGCCCTAAACATGAATCCTTGTTCTCTCCACTGCAAAAACTAAGGCAATAGACATTTAGCTTTGCTATCACGAAGATCTATACATTAGCACTGTCTCATGTAGAGTAGTCTCATGTGATCTTCTGGCAGCTGGTGGGACGGATGATTTACGTTGTGTGTAGAGAATGAGCAGGCACAGACATGGCCAAGTCGCCATGCACAGACAGAGCTATGGACCAGGGACTGTTACATGGCGTCTTGCCTAATCAGATGGACAGTATCTCCAGCATGAGATGAGACAGGGGTCAGCATCATCCTCCACAGTGAGGACCTGCACCCAGACTGGAGAACTCACACTCATGGAGAATGACAAGCAGGCAACTGGCTACTCGTCTCCCATGGCTTATACAGTAACTGTATCCTGAAATAGCTTCAAAGCAGAAAGCTTCTCTTTTTGAAAGAAGGCTTTTGGAGATAAACCAGAAGGCTTTCCCTTACGCAATCGCTCTGTAGAGCTGATTCATTTGGAGACCGATTCAATCACAGACTCATCCTCACCATGGAGAGTGAACCAAGAGACAGTTCTTCAATTGAAGGATTGGAGGGAAATGGATGTCACAGAGACTGATATGATGGTAAACAGGCAACCTCTCCAACAGGATCACTGAGAAGAGGTATTAATTAGTTCACAAGGGAAAAGGGGGAGATTTCTGTAATTAATACAAAAACAATCAGTTTTGCTTTGTAAGTTTTATGGCGCTTCTTTCTGTTGAAGGGGTTGGCATTGCAATGAAAACCAGTACAATTTGATGTGATTGTGTTTATTGTTGTCAGATCCTGCCCATCTCATCTCTGTGTAGCCATCACCTTCAGTCTCACTGATTTGTTCAGAGGTATGCTTTACCGTCCCTTACATTATTGGGAAACTCTTCTCTATGGACAATATTCCGATAATGTACCTGCACATACTTGGGGACCAAATAACATCCTTTTATCTCTGCATCCCATCCCATTCTCAGGTGACAATTGAGGGGAGATTACCATCATTCGAATAAATACGAATCACTTTTAACCAGCAATGGACTACCAATCAGAGTAGAGCACAAAATATAGGTTGATCATAATCAAAGCTTCAATCAATTTTTCAAGTCGTAACGGTGCAAACAGACCAGAAGTCTTTTCTCTGTAAAATAAACATGCTCACTTGGTTGTTAGAAAGACAATTGTCTAATTTATGCTAAATTACCTTATTTGATATCAATTAATAGCAGTAACTTATGAAGTGATTGGGTGAAAACTGTATTGAAAATGTCCTAGCAGTCACTATTGATAGAAATACATCTGGCATCATAAAATACCAGGCTGCTTTTCAGTCATGTTTCCAGTGATAATTGCGATGCTATTGTGTCAGAATACTTTTTTATTGCCAGAAATTCCTGCCAGGGCACTTGTTGACAATGTTGAGCCTCTGTCACCATGACACTGGCATCTTATGACAGCTTGTCATGAAAGCTCACATGGCTTCTGTTTCTGTCTGACCTCTTGCTCTCTCCATTACAGTCAACCCTAAAATGTGTTAACAGTGAATGGGAGCAATGCAAATAATAGAGGAGCATTAGTCTGACAGCAGTGTTTACCTCTGGACCTCCTCCAAAGTGGACGTTCTTGACCAGCGGAGACAGCAGGAGAGAGAGAGATAGAGAGACTGGAAGACGGCAGGGGGGATAGAGAGAGATGGAGTGTTTGAACGGCAGATGGTGTGAGTTGGTGTTGTATGTCTGTCGTCCTAAAAGGTCCACTGTGTGTCTGAGGCAGTGTCCAGCAGCTCTGTCTAAATCAGGAGGCATTTCCTGACTCAACACTGCGCCTGACAATCCCAGCACCCACCTTTCCCTTCCATGCTGTCTGTCACAGGGTGAGCGCTGCATGCTGTCTGTTACAGGGTGAGCGCTGCATGCTGTCTGTCACAGGGTGAGCGCTGCATGCTGTCTGTCACAGGGTCAGCGCTGCATGCTGTCTGTCACAGGGTGAGCGCTGCATGCTGTCTGTCACAGGGTGAGCGCTGCATGCTGTCTGTTACAGGGTGAGCGCTGCATGCTGTCTGTCACAGGGTGAGCGCTGCATGCTGTCTGTCACAGGGTGAGCGCTGCATGCTGTCTGTTACAGGGTGAGCGCTGCATGCTGTCTGTCACAGGGTGAGCGCTGCATGCTGTCTGTCACAGGGTGAGCGCTGCATGCTGTCTGTCACAGGGTGAGCGCTGCATGCCTCAATTCCCCCAGCTGTTATTCCAGACTGCTCATCGTAAATTACAGCAGCGTCTGGCTCTGGGAGTGTGTCAGCCCCTGAAGACACACACTTCTCTGCTCACCTTCCCTCCTTCCCCTCTCAAATTAGCTGAGTCCAGAGCTGTTTTAGATGGTTGAACCGAAGCCAGCAGAACCGGAGCAGACCTGTGGGGCCGGAGAAGTGCTTCAGGCCTGAGTAGAGAATGAGCCGTCGGTGGGACATGGAACCTGTGCATCACCCATGTCGTGCATGTCGTGGCTGAGACCCATCACAACCATCTGGGCTGTGAAGGTTCTGACTCCTCTGTCCTCTTCTGGAGCCTCTCCCATCAGCCTGACCACCGGAACCAAAGAGGCACTTTGACATCAGCTGGAAACCATCTGAAACAGCCTCCAAATGGCTTCACCGACAATTAACCGGACGTGGTAGCCTTGTCACAGTCATATCCATAGGAACATCTGTCGCTGGCATAACCCTGACATTCCATGCTGTATAATGATGCAGAACATGTCCTCAAGGTCTCCTTGCATCAGGACTTAATGACTACATGTACTGATATCATGATGAGATAGCTGCTACCACATTCTATCTGGACAGGGATTTGTGTTCAGGGGAGAGGTGACAGGCCGTGGTTTAGAGGTCCAGGGGGAGAATCAGCAGTCGAGATGTTTTCTTCCTCCAGACTTTATCGTCCTCTACGCAGTGTAATTTTAAAGGTTGGTCATGAGTTACACATGCAGAGCTCTCTGTTTGTTGACAGACACACACAAAGACACACACGCACAATCATTGTTATCCATCAGCGTGAATGTTCCCACACACAGCCACGGTGTTCCTAAAGAGATGACAGCTTTTGACAGTAGACAGTTGATTAGACTACAGACCAAAGATTCATTAGTTTGTTTAATGGAATTGAAATGAGTGGATGAGAGATTTAAATAAATTAACCTTCACTGGATCCCCAGAGGCATGTAGGAATGACAGAAGTGGCTGATGAGGATTTCTACCCTTGTCACTGATATAATGGATACTGATGACATTATTGTGGCCGAGTCTGTTGTCAGATAACCCCGGACACCAACCAGAACACATGTTGCAGAGAGAGAAGGAGAGAAAAGGGGGAAGGAGAACGAGAGAGGGAAAGGGAGGGAGAGAGAAAAAGAGAGATGTTTGCCTCATTATGGAAGAGCAAAATATAGCTATATTTAGTGCCAAGCCAAGTGAAACTGGAAATACACAAGGAGATTGGAGAAATTAGCACTATTCGCAAATGTCACATCTTCTGCAGGGAATTGATTAACTTTTAACAAATCCCAGCAGTGAAAATGTGAGTTTTTTTTATACCACTCTCTTCATATTATTAACCTTTATTAATGGATTTTTGGGGAATTCACTGGAAACCACTTGTGGCTCAGAATGAAGCTGTCAGCGATCAGTTTTACTCTTAGTGATATTGTACTTCATTTCAGTAAGAAGGAAAACTATTAAATCATTCTAAGATATTTAGAATTCCCTCAATTTTTCATTGGTTTTTGGCTTGACTTTTGAACATAACGGTGTGATGATCTTTAACATTTTCCCTGCAACTCTGAATATAACTCGGACATCTTCCCCAATGTCAACAAAAAGCAGTTGTTTTTTGTGTTTGCTCTAAGCCTATTTTCACACAAAAGGTGTCAGCTTGATACATCAACATGGCTGTCTTAGGAGATGGGGGGGGGTGTCTGCTGCCATGCAGGTTTGCATGTGTCTGGGAGAGATCCAGAGGAGGGACATGAGAGATGGATTGTGTGTGTGTTTGTGCGTGTATGTGTGTGCGTATGTAAGCTCATAGGCACTTGTGTGTGTGAACGCATATGTGAGTGTATGTGTGCACATGTGCATAGAGCATGTGTGTGTGTGTGTGTGTGTGTGTGTGTGTGTGTGTGTGTGTGTGTGTGTGTGTGAGAGAGTGTGAGTGTCTTTCCCACATCCTGCTGGGCTGTAGAATGCAGGGATGACAGCTTGTCCAACAGAGACCTTCACTCTGTCCTGCTCCTCAGTGGATTCCATGGAAACAGTCAAACTGAGCAACTGCAGCAGCCAGCGCCGTCACCAACGGATACCTGTCACCACTGGTTACAGTGAGACCCCGTACACCAATACTCTGCATGGCCTTTCCTCTCTCAGCTGGCCACAGTCACAGTCTTTTAACAGCTCTTAGTACTGTTATTCAGAGGGTTTAGCCAATCCCTTCCTTTCATCACTGGGCTGCCATCTTAACTCCCTCCATTGATATTTGTCACCACGGCATTCTGCAGGATGAGGGCCGTTTTAGATGTCTGAAATGTGAAGGAGGGCCTGTGATGGTGGGGGAGAGGGTGAAAGAGAAGGACAGGGAGAGTTAGAAGAGGAGATGGAGGAAGGCCATGAAGACTAAAGAAAAACCAGCCCAAATAAGTTTTTAACCCATTGTTCCACTCAGTGATTCTGTGTCTGTCTGTGTTCAGTAGTGAGCTGGAATGAAGAACCAGAGAAATCACCTTGAGGCCAAAATTGCGGCCTAAATGTCTCTTCTCCAACTCCTAATGTCTAACTGATTTCATTGTAGGATTTTAAATGCATCAATCATGTAAGTCTGTGGAGAGCAGGGAACTTTTCCTCTGAAACTTTAAAAAATCAGTCAGACCACAGTCAGGTCATGTTAAGTAAGTTTCTAGTTGGTCAGTCGTGTCTTTGCCTCTAGCAACACTCTTCCTCTTTTTAATGGTATGTTGGTTCCCAGACTGGACATGGGGCCTTTCATATCCTCAACACTGGCAGGTGTTGTAGAGGCAAACTGAGGAGCTATTGATGCATGTTCTCTTTCAGGTCCACTTTGGTCTTCACACTCGATAAAGAACCTGCTGTGCTGGGATTGGCCAAACACGGTGTGTGTTTGTGCATCTAGAGCCAAATATCCTGATTCATAACCAGAGTATTTTTTGGGACAAATCTTTAATGGATTGAAGATTTGTTGACGTGAAGACTACTGTGTTTGTGTGCTCCGAGTCGCTGTGCTTTTAATGCCAAGAGTTGAGAAAACAGAAATAAGCCTTTAAATATGCCTTAACTTCTACTTTGACGTGAACAGTGGAAGATAGCTGTTACACTGCGCTCGACCATTAGTGCTGTGTAAGGAAGAGGAATGCAATGTTGCTCTCTCCTTCTATAAATACACCAAGTGAAAAGCTCAGGTAATGTCCTTACGAGAGTTCTCCAGCAGACTAGCATGCTTGTGCTGCCGTGCTAAGCTGGAGCAGTCAGTCAGTCACCTTGTTTACCCATCTGCCCAGAGCATCCATCACTCCACATAGTCAGCATGGTGTTCTAATGTCCAGGGCCCCACTAATGTGCTACATCTCCCCAGGCTGCTGGACAGACTATGAATAGAGCTTTCCCCCTCCATTGTCTGCCTGATCTCTGTTGGCTCTCATCTCCTGCTCAGTCTTGTAGGCCTTGTGACTGGGTTTCATCAGCACCCTCCAAGCATTAGCATAGCTGCTGGCAGTGCTGGTGTTATAGGGAACATAGCTAGAACATAACTGCGGAGGCTAATTTAGGACAGGCCACCTGACGAGCCAACTGTCAACACAAAGGCCACGACCAGAGTCAGGTCTCCTGACCTTGACCAATCACAGACAACCTTGTGCTGTTTATTTCTCAGTGTGGTGGAGATGTACTGTGGGTCTCTGAGGTTTAGAATGACCCCTGGGCCATGTCACTAATGACTTCTGGGTAGAGAATGTGACCCTTATTGACAGTTTCCATCTCTGGCAGGAAGCTGTTGTTGTCAAGGCAGGAATCAGGCGATTCAGGTGATGCATCGTCACACCACACAATCAGAGAGGTCAGAGGGTTGCATAACTTCCTTCTGCTGATAACCACAAAGGCATGACTCCCTGTGGAGCAATTCCACAGACAAACAACTTCAAATAATCTAATAAAATCAGCAGAAAGAAGAGATCACCTTCTGTCCTCCAATGGATCATAACAGTACACATTAACCAGCCTTTTCACAGCATCAGTAAGCACCAGAGCAGTACCTATGACACTGGGGTCTCAGCAAGGCCAGGTAATCAGATATTATTCAGAGTTGTTTAGACTGGGGACAGCACTCCAGATCCAGTGTGATGCTGTGTGTGAAGAGCCTCTGCTCTACATCTCCTAATAGGACTACAGATCAGTCTGCTCTCTGGCCTCCTCTGATTATTTACGTCTTTGGAGGGTTTTCCTTCTACTACACACATACTAGTGAGGACATTTTTTAGGAAAAAGGAAATCTTTAATGTCTGGCTTTGCGGTAGCTGGACTGATTGGAAATTAGATTTTTTTCTTAATTTTCAGGAGATGATGGATGTGCTATTGGGCTGTGTAGGCAGGATAAATGACAGCGTCTAGCGACAGCTGTCTACCTGACCTCCAGAGTCTGAGGGAGGAATCTTCTCCAGTCACACACTAGGTGGAAGTGCTGTGTCGACACTCTGCTGGGTAATAAGACAAGTCCATGGAGATGACAGACAGTTTTTACTTTGTAATGGAGCGGAAAAGTCAAAGACAAGCAAATCCAATTCATGAGGTCAGTGATGTGTTCTGGTTGTGTGTCATCCTCCCCTCGCAGACACATGAACACTCCAATCGACGCTTTCACTTGTTCTTCCTGTTCTGGCAAGATTAATGGTTGACTCACAGTCATACCACCTAGAAACTCACAGACACTGACACACTCACTTGCACTCACATGCAGGCACTCATTTCCTGCATTATTTATAAAGATCGGATAGAAATATTCAGTCAGATATAGTAAGTTAGGAAGCGGGAAGAAACAGTACCTCTTGTTAGGAATTGTAGAGGAAGAGGAAAGGGATAGGGACAGAGAGAAAAAACTGATGGAGAGCAAATGTTAGAGACAGAGATAGACAGATAAGTGAGAGGAGGAAAAAGAGAGAAGTTCCTCCACCATGATCCAGACCCTGTGTGAAGGGTTCATTGTGGTCTCGACTGATGTGTACCCTTGCTGTAACCCTCCTGCCAGACACGGTCTCTCTAACAGCAGTATGTTCTCCCTGTCTTGCACAAGGACCATTCGGGGTGCTGTGACAGGCTAGCCAACACTGCATCTGAACACTGAATACTTCAAAACAATACACACACTTGCACACACACACACCTACACACACACCTGCACTCCCTCCTCCCCCCCTCCCACACACACACACACACAGGGCTGAATCAATGTTATTGAGTGAAGTTGGAGCTGTTATTATTCTGTTCTGTGGTTTCATGAGATCACTGTGATCACACACCCTGTTCTCGGAATGCCTTTACTCTCTCCATCGACTATTGAATTTATTCCCCCCCCTCTCCTTCTCTCCTTCTCTCCCTTTCTCTTTGTCCTGTTCTTTATGTCCTCAAGGACTTAGAGCATTGAGGTTCCATGTATCTTTCTCACAGTCTTCTGATATTACTGTGTGTCGTGATCCAATGCTTACAATCCAAACGCAAATGCTCACTCAGCATTACTGCAGCATTACTGTCCTACCTATAGCCTCAGCAGTAGTTTGGATGTCATTGTTAAGGTGTTAGCTGATAGCGTTATTGCTTTCACTAGCATCAGCACTTAGGCATAAAGTATATACATTGGTTTTCCAGGGAGCTGATTGCTTTTTAATGACTTCATAGTTCAGTTGGTGACTGTGCTTTTCTCCACACGCCTCTCCTCTCTCTAAAGTGTTTGAACCAGTGTACCTCTGGTCTGGTTTTACTGTGCATGTGTTGTTGTTACTGTTCTCTGATCGTACTGCTCTAATGTGCAACAGCCTCCGTCCTTGGAGTGGCTGTTTCATAGATGTTTTGTTCCGTACATGTCCGTCACACTTCTATTTGATGTTTTGGGTCTCTTTTAACTCTCTTTACTGTGCTGTCGTTCCCTCCATTGGTTCTGCTCTCCTCTCCTGGTTCTCTTTCTCCTCCTTCTCCCCTTCCTTTCCTTTCCTTCTGCTCTCTTCCCATTTGGTCGGCTCTCCTCCCCCCTTCTGCTGTTTCGGTTGCCCTCCGCCCTGGTCTTCCTCACTCTCTCCGTTGGTCATGGGAGGGATGTTTCCCCCCTCTCCTCCTGGTGGCTGTGAGCTGTGGCTGGGTCCAGATGTGAAAGCTCAAACAGACCATCCATCAGGCTGCAGACACATGAGGACCACAGGGAGATGAGAGAGGCAGAGGCAGTGACCCAGCAAAGACACACTGGCTCTGGACCAAACACACACACACACGCACACACACACATTCTCGCCAATAGCACATAGGCACATCATCTAATCTAAATATATATAAATACTGTATATATACCATGTAGAGAGAGAAAGAAGGAGGCAGATAAAGGTGAAGAGACGGACTGGGTTTGTAGGTGTAAATGAGATGAAGGGAGAAAGAGAGAGAAAAGTAAGGAATATCCAGTGTTTCCCCTAGGTTTACAGCTTTGGGTGGGGCGTGGGGCGACGACCATGTAGAGACAAAAATGGGAGTCAGGTGGCTGAGCGGTTAGGGAATCGGGCTAGTAATCTGAAGGTTGCCAGTTCGATTCCCGGCCATGCAAAATGACATTGTGTCCTTGGGCAAGGCACTTCACCCTACTTGCCTCGGGGGGAATGTCCCTGTACCTACTGTAAGTCACTCTGGATAAGAGCGTCTGCTAAATGACTAAATGTAAATGACACGCTGTCGTGTAAATAAGATAAATAACATAAGGCATTTAGTTTGTTTAATAAAAGAGCAGAGTTTTCTAGGAAAGGTAACCTTAAATGACTTATTTTGTGATCGGCCGATATATATATATATATATATATATATATATATAAAAAATTTAAAAAAAAAAAAGATTTCTTTTTTAAATTATTATTAACTTGACCTTCCAGGAGGGGCGGGGGGTGCCGTTGGGGGGGCGGGGTGCCCCCCTAATATAATGGTAGGGGAAACACTGGTATCCTGTCAGATGGATGCTGATGGTGATGACAGGAGTGAGCAGGAGCAGGGGAGGTGTGTGAGCACTCTCCAGGTGTGTTTATGATGTTTTCAAGACAGAGCTCAGCAATATCACACTTAACATCATTACAGACCGCACTCTCTTTTTATGAGACTCAAACCCAAAACACTGTTTAAATCTATATTTACAGGCCCCATTTCCCTGTTGAGTTCCCTGGGTTTGAGTAAAGACGATTCTGCCCTTTTCCTGCGACAGTTTGTGGTGTTCATGACCACGTTGTTTACCCGTCGCCTCTCTTCATGTGGAAAGCCCTGATGACTGAGGACAAGATGCTTCCTATTGTGATGGAAATGTTGCCGCAACAACAGAATACTGATATGCAGTTCCCTTTCGCTTTACTGCACTACAACTACAAAAAACACATAAAGACTCACACAAACAAGTGTAAACCCAGACATGAGAACAGTTGCAGACCTCGTTTTGAATAATAAATGTCCTTTTCTTATTTTTGGACCAGAAAATCTCAGTAATAGTAATAAATAGATTAGACTCAGAACACAATTTAATGTGTTTATTCTTTCCTGGGATTTGGGGCACTATCCACCTTATTATTGTTTCCATAATTCAATGGAGTTAATCTCTGTAGAGCTTTATGCTCTCAAAGACTGGAAGATGGGTATAAGATGTTTTTAGAAACTATTAAGCCTGAGGCTGTTTGACAGATTGGCCCACTTCTGCACCTGAACCTTCTGTCTATTTTGGTGACAGAATCTTATTAAGTGTGTGTGTATATGTGTGTATGTGTGTGTGTGTGTGGGGGGGTCTTTTTTGGTCTTTTGTGTACAGTATCCCATTTTTCATATTCGACAGGAACATACAGGGATAGAAGTGTACCACATGATTTGGTTGAAGTTCTGTATGAAATGTATTTTCTTCTTCTGGTTATACTGGCAGACCTTCAACCGCCCAACAGCAAGTGTTAGATATGAAGTCTCAGGAGTGACGTATGTAAACGCTGCAGCTGACAGAAGAGCTCCTCTGTGTCTAACAGCACGTTTGTTGTGTTGTGTCTCTCAGGGCTGAACACGCTGCCCTTCGACCCCTCGATCAACAACGAGCCCCTGCAGTTTAGCAGCTCCAACGGCCCGCTGGTGTCCGACTGTCCTCTGGAGAACGGAGCGGAGAACAGCAAGAAGAGGAAGAGGCCCAGCCTGCCTCCAGGTACGCAGAAACGCTCTCTACTCTCAAGTAGTGCCAGGAATTCTGAAGTCCTTACACTGCTGCTTATCAGTGAAAACACAGACTGAGTGGTGGTTGACTCTAATCCTTTATATTTGAAGCCCGCTAGGGTGGTATGGAAGAAGGTGTTTTTTAGTTTTCATTAGCTTCCGACATCCGGCAGTGTGAGAGTGAACCTCGGGATTGTGTTCTGCTGGGATTGTGTTCTGCTGGGATTGTGTTCTGCTGGGATTGTGTTCTGCTGGGATTGTGTTCTGCTGGGATTGCAGTTCTCACACCTGGATGCAGTTGTTACCGTGCCAGCATCGCTAGCCAATCAAAACTCTTACTTGCCTTTAGGCGAAGACCTGTGGGATTCACGTGTGACATGCTCGACAGGTGTGTGTGTGTGTGTCTTTTTTGTGTCGGTTTGTGTGCATCTCTGTACTCTCTATGTCTTTGTGTATGGAATTGTGTGTCTGTGTGTGTCCAGTTTTAATCAGTGACAGTTTGCCTAATTAAAGAAAGAGCCTCTAATGAATTGCATTATGAGGAGCTGAGTGAAGAGGCCCTCAAGGCAGAGAGGTGTTGCTCTCTGTTCTCTGCTGTCTCGGTGACTTCAATTAATCTAAATGACTTGGTTGTCTTAATGGATTACTCTTTATAACCTGAAACTTTGTTGATCATATTAAGCATAGGCCTCTTTATAGTGAGCCTTATTTAGCTGATATTAATTATGGTTCTGAAAATCTAATCTAATTATGCATCATTACCAATCAAATGTTAAGTTAATGAGTGGGAATGTAAATTAAGGTTCAAAACAACATGTCAAGTAGATAGAGAATAGTTGACAATGTTGTTTTTGTCCTAAGTGCGAAAGCTTGTCTTTTAGTTAATTTCCAATGCCTTTCATGATGGAGTCTGTGGTCATGTAAGGACTAGTTCTACGGGAGCCTATCATATTTCTCCTGTGCCGGATGAGTCATCTTAGCAGAAGAGAGGGAGAGGACTGGTTTCCACAATCTTTTCACGGACTGCAGCAGTGACTCTGACTCGGTGTATAGACAAACTTCATAGAAAAGCTACCTTGACTGTCGGTGGGTGCAGGAATGTACGCACGTGTTGACACTGCAGGTGGTTCAATGTGTGGGGTTTCGGTTTCTGTTAGTTTGTCACAAAGTGTCTGCTCACCAGAGGAGGTTCCAGGGAGGATTGTGGTGTGTCGGAGGGCCTCCGTGGTGTGTTCCCCCCTCACCAGAGGGGAGGATCATGATGAGGGCAGCAGAGAGACAGACACGCTTCCCCTCAGCCCTCCAGCTGCCCTGCTGCAGCAGGAAGCAGCCTCATGATGGAACAACGGCTACATGATGACAATCTGCTGCGTCTGGAGCAGAGCACGTTTAGCTCCTTTAATGTTCTCTGGTGTCTCTGGTGAAGTCTTCCCGCCCTCTGAGGAGGCCAGATAGAGCCAGGACTAATTAGCAGCCACGTGGATTTACCCTCGTTAAACAACCCTAATGGATAGATTCATCTCATTAGGGCTTGGCGCTCTGTTAGTGAGACTGAGAACAAGCCCCACACAAGGAGACACAAATTCCTTTACTGTATGTATGCGTGTGTATGTGTACTTTTGTGTGTATGTGTTGGGCATAATTATTTAGGCTGTAAGATTCCAACACCCACACATTACTGCTGACAGGATGTTTACTCCATTCAAACTTTAAACTACCCTTCGTCTAAATCCCCAAACACAGTGTCTTGCTGCCGTAGAGTCCAGCTCTAATGAGTGTCTGTTTTTATCTACCTAAGAGACACTGCAACTGTTTATGAAGTACAGGGTGATTAACTTTCACACTTCAAACTAATAAGAATAACTATTAAAATCAACTATAAAACTCACCCACTCGCACTCTTATAATTAAGCAAATATTTAACTTCAGTTGACGTTTTATTGGTTGACATGAGGCCAACTATTAAACAGCTAACAAATAACAGTGAGTTAGGTTTAATAGAATTCCTGCCCACTCAACACTTTGTATGACAGAGCCCTCCAGTACTGAGCTGTACATTGATGGGCTGTGACCCATTTAGACAGGCTTAAGTGGAAATGCAGGGAGTAAATTCAATGTTTTGTTATGCCTCTGCCTTGGGCTTGGTAAAATGGAGTCACTACATTTTTCAACACGATGCCATCCTTTCATTAGCAAACACTCTTAAGGGTTGTTTATATCTGTTCCTTGTCAAGTCTTCTCTTCCTCTCCATCCTCTATCTCTGAGTGTTTCTGTAGGACGTCTGGCTGTGAAATATCCAATAGTAAGCAGAGCCTCAGGGTCCATGCTGTATGGCTTCTCCTACTTCTAACCCACACAATCCAACTATATGGCACAACGGAAACATATACACACACACACACACACACACACATACACTCACACACATAGATGAAAAGCTTTGGATGAATAACTGTATCAGGGACCACTCCATGCAGCTGTGTTGGATTGAAGCAAACATTTCTCATTTGAAAACCACTGTTTACTTTGGGACTCCATTCCAGAGCCTAGTTTTCAAACTCTGAATGAAATAAACCACTTCACTGTCACGTCTGTTCCAAAGACAATTATATTGTATGAAGAGACATCGGTACACAGTTCTAGCCATGGCAGACGTAATTGTTATGCTCTCTCTCCAATTTAATCTTGTGTGCAATAAGCTTTAGTGAGCACTAGGGGAGGAATGCTGAGTACAATGCTAATGATTCCCATGACGAGGAATGTAGATGTTAGCTCTGGAAAGACTGAACAGGAAAGCTCTCTCCAAGTGGATTTGAGTGTTTGTATGTGAACATAGTATGTGTGTGTGTACGTGCACATGTGTGTGTTTGTATGTACACATGTGTGCGTACCCTGCGTGTGGGTGGGAGTAGCAGAATGCAAAGGCTTACAACTCTTGTGTGATGTCTCTCCCCTGTGTGGAGGACTGGCAGAGGTCGACAGGGAAGTCATGTTGGTCAAGTTATGTTTATTTACATATGATGGCTGTAGGCGTTGCCCTGACAGCACAGTGTAGAGGTTCTACACCACCGTTCATGTGCACATTCATGCCACGTCTGCTGCCAGATTGAAAAGACAGTGTGCTGTCGGTGTCTAGCTGCGTATGTGTGTTTGTTGTTGTGTATATTTGTTCACGGATTAATTTCTGACTCTGGTTCATTTCAGACAAACAGTGTGAGTGTGGGGGGGTTAAGCCTAGATGTCTGATCCTGGATCAGACTGTGAGAGGAAACTCTCTCCTCCAGAAGGGGTTTCTCCTGCTCCATGAACCTCATTGTGGAGCCCCACATTCTCCCTCTGTCTTAATTTGTCAGCTGCCTGCCTGTGTGTTAGCACTGGAGAGTTGGTGTTGTCCCCAGTTGGTGTGTATTGGGGCGGGGGGGTTGGTGTGTGTTAGCTCTGAAGGGTTGGCGTGTGGTGTGTGTTAGGGCTGGAGGGTTGGTGTGTGGTGTGTGTTAGGGCTGGAGGGTTGGTGTGTGGTGTGTGCTAGGGCTGGAGGGTTGGCGTGTGGTGTGTGTTAGGGCTGGAGGGTTGGCGTGTGTTAGGGCTGGAGGGTTGGCGTGTGTTAGGGCTGGAGGGTTGGCGTGTGGTGTGTGTTAAGGCTGGAGGGTTGGTGTGTGTTAGGGCTGGAGGGTTGGTGTGTGGTGTGTGTTAGGGCTGGAGGGTTGGCGTGTGGTGTGTGTTAGGGCTGGAGGGTTGGCGTGTGTTAGGGCTGGAGGGTTGGTGTGTGTTAGGGCTGGAGGGTTGGCGTGTGGTGTGTGTTAGGGCTGGAGGGTTGGCGTGTGGTGTGTGTTAGGGCTGGAGGGTTGGCGTGTGGTGTGTGTTAGGGCTGGAGGGTTGGCGTGTGGTGTGTGTTAGGGCTGGAGGGTTGGTGTGTGTTAGGGCTGGAGGGTTGGCGTGTGGTGAGGGCTAGTTAGAACACTGCAGATATGTGGACCTCAAAGACATAATCTCCCCCGATGCCAGTGGTGCTGCTGAAGACGAAGATGAAGTTTTGGGGACTACATGCCGTCATGGAGAGTGCATGTGTGACCCATGCCCTTTATAGATCACAGGAGAAGGTTTGACTTTCATATGTGATAGCCTACTGTACTGTACTTTACTGTACGTCTCCATGATTTGGGGGTCCTGGACTCTTCTCAGGTGTTGGCATGGGGAGCGCAGTTTAAAAGTAAGCAAAGTAATGGGCTACTCAACCTGTCAGAGCTAAGCTGTGTCTGAAATCCACAGAGATATATGGCTGTGTCTGTGTTGCCCAGAGAACTGTGGCTGTGTGGAGAATGTCCTCGCGGCTCTCTGTAAAGCCAGGCTGTAAGCTCATCTCTCAGTGGCTCAGATCTACGGCTGCATGTGATTGTCTCTTTGACAGAAGAGGCAGGAGGTGACAGACAGGGTTACCACAGACACTGACTGATTTGACAAAGTTCCAATGCACGCACGCACACACCCATTCACTTACACACACACTCACACACAAACACACACGCACACACACAGTGTCTTTGTCTGTCCCTCAACTGGGATGTATTGATCTGAGTCTTCAGTGCAGTATCAGTCTTTCAGCTGCCTGTACATGCATCGATTTTAATATTTGCTCATTATCTTCATGGAGCTGCAGTGTGTTATAATGTTGTATAGCTAGATTTGCTGATGCAGTGACATTGAGAGTTTGCAGTGCTGTCCTGAGTACTTCTGTGTGTGTGTGTGTCTGTGTGTGTGTTATGTGTATGACATGATGACAGAGCTGGGTGATTGAATCTGCATAACATGCTGTGAAGAGCCCTTTCCTGCTGTATTCCCCAGGGAGTCCAAGGCTTCAGTCAGACCTGAACATCTCTCTCTCTCTCTCTCTCTCTCTCTCTCTCTCTCTCTCTCTCTCTCTCTCTCTCTCTCTCTCTCTCTCTCTCTCTCTCTCTCTCTCTCTCTCTCTCTCTCTCTCTCTCTCTCTCTCTCTCTCTCTCTCTCTCTCTCTCTCTCATGGCTGCTGTAATGGAGCACATGCAGAGAATGTGAATGTGCATGTCTGTACTGACGTGATTTGTATGCATATGGATGAAGATCCATATGCTGCATGGATTCATTTATTAATACATGCAGCATGCCAGTAATTCCAGGTCCATATTTTGTTTAACCAGAACATATTTAATTTGTCTCACTTCTACTCTGTTTACATTATAGATGGATATACACATGGATGGTCTGTGTTTGTGTGCTGTGTTCTAGAAAGCTGGCACTTTATTTAACCTTTACAGTACTACAGATCTTAGATTCTGTGTTTGGATCCACTCTGTACTACACGGAAACAATGTCTGTAACTAAGATATGAACTCATGCAGTGAAAGGGACTGTGTGGTTCCACTCTGGTCATGAGCAGACGCTAGTTTAACTTTGACGCTAGTTTAACTTTGACACTAGTTTGCATGGAGCTGTCACACCCCAGCCTTTCAGTGGTGATGGATTCATCAATGCAGAGATGAAGCTAGGGTTCACCACCCTCCTCTCTCTTCCTCCATGTCTTGTTTACTCTGTTCTCTCCATCCTCTCTGTTCTCTCCATCCTCTGTTCTCTCCATCCTTCCTCTCAGGACTGCAGAGCCCTGGGCTGCTGCAGTGTCTCAGCTCTCCATCCTGCATACATGAATATGGGATCTGAGAAGCTCAGAGTGCCAGAGGACACAAACTTCTCACTCTCACTGAACAAATGGCTCCAGTTCTCCGCCTGCTCATGCTAACATTTTAGCTAATGCTACCTTCACTAGTGCTTTTCCTTGTATCCTCTCTCTGCTACTTCTAAAGCTGCAGGAGTTGTAGGTAGGGATGCACCGATGAATCGGCCAGCAGTTCAAGAAAAGAAGACTTTTGTTATCAGTGCATCCCTAGTTGTAGGGGTTGATCTGAGGAGAAAGAATGAGGTTGTCTGGGATCTTACAGCCCTGTTTGTTTTCTACATGATCAGAAAAGATGGCTGTGGTGTTTCAACCACCCAGACACAACACTGGAGGGGAGATAAACAATTAGCGCTGTGATGAGTTTCTCCCTCCATCTATCAGCCTGGGGAACATGGCCGCCCTGCAGGACTGGAGACGCTGAATCACTTCTGTCTTTCTGCCGTGTAATGGTCAGCTTCAGATTATTTTGTATTTATCAACAGTTTCTGTCTTCGAAAACTTCAGAAATAATTTTAAACTTGAACATTGTTTCCTGACTTCTTGACAATATTGTTTGTACAGCGCAATTACCCTGCAAATGTTTCTCTTCCGTAGATATAGAAAAATTATAAACTGTTGTTCCCAGCTTAACATTCAAAGTACGATGGTGTGATTTTAGGAGAAAAGAACAGGAGACTATTATCTGTAGGTGGCACAGAAAAATTGTGAACCACCAAAAGAAGCTCTAATTCCATTCTAATTTGATCTTGTTTGAGGCACTTTATGTCATTACAGTTTTTTACTGTAACATTACCATCTCTCTCAATCCAGCCCGGATCAGCCATATGGTAGTTATCTGGTCATTTGGCAGCCTGGAGGACGAACAGATTTCGAGCTGAGAGATGGAGGGGGGATGAGACTGGGGAGGAGGTAAAGGGAGAAAAGGTGTTTCTGTGTGAAACGTTCTGTTAAACCATCCGTCCTCAGCTGGTTTGACCTGGTCTGCAGCATGAAGTGGAGAGACCTGAGTTCTACTGTTACCTTCAGCATGGTTTATGTTGATGAGAAATGTCCTCCACATCAAACATTGGACATGGACCAGTCCACTGCTTAGGCTCAGCAGAAAGGAATGCGGAGGTTTGAGATGGAAACTAGCCGAGAGCTTCAGGGGCAAAAATCATGGGAATGGTAGAGTATGTCAGAGTTGAAGGAGATGTTTAGAACGTTTTAACCACATCCCTCAGTTTCCTCAGATCTCCTCAACTGCAACAGTAATTCAACATCCCTCCTCCCCAGCCCCCACCCCTAGGTTGGGTGAAATAGAATCTGAACCTTCCTCCTGGTCAAAGCCTTTGCCAGTACCCTGAAAGCATTCCTGAGCTTTCAGGAATCACAGTTCAATTTCAAATGCAAAGGCTGCTTAGTCATTTTATCCCAGTGTTATTCATTAAGGGAGCAGCAACTGGAGGATTTACGCCTCCGTTAGAGACAGGCTCCAAACACCAGAAGAGTAACACTCTTTCTGATAGGCCGGCCTGTTGAATTATGCATCTCCCATTGAGAGCTCGCTGCCCAAGCCAACCAAACGGCAGCTTTCGTCTCAGAGCAGCAGGAGTGACCCCAGGCTCTTTCTGGCCGCGTTTGAATCAAAGCAAAATCGTTTTCTAAGGGCCAGCGACGGTCACACTGTCACCTCCACCATTTCTCTAATTGGATCTGACTTTACAAAGCAAGTGTAAAGGAACATATACAAGTGATGTAATTCAGCACTGTGCCACTAGCTTATCTCAGCCTTTAAACAGACAGGGAGGCCTCAGGGGTTATGTCAAAAAAGTCTCTATTAGCATATTAAGAGTTTTTTTACTGTTGGTATTTCCTTTAATGTTGTATATGTATGAGAAGGTTGCTGGAATAGCAGAGGTCTGACTGAAGAGATAGAAAATACTTTTTATACTGGACTCATCCAATCGCCTTCAGATCTCTATCTGTCTCTCTCTGTGTCAGTTTCTCTCTCCCTCTGTTCTCTCTCCCTCTCTCCCTCCATCCATTTTTCTCTCTTTCTCCCTCTCTCTCTCTCTCTCTCTCTCTCTCTCTCTCTCTCTCTCTCTCTCTCTCTCTCTCTCTCTCTCTCTCGCGCGCACTTTTTATCTATCTCACTGAGAGACTGCAGGAATCTATCTTTTTAGCCCGGCGCCACACATCAGCACACAAATGAAAGAGTCACCCATTGCTCCTCTTCTTTCGTTTTCTATCAACACATTTCTCTCTCTCTCTCTCTCTCTCTCTCTCTCTCTCTCTCTCTCTCTCTCTCTCTCTCTTACCTACCTACCTACCTACCCTCCCGCCCTCCCTCCCTCCCTCCCTCCCTCCCTCTCTCCACCTCCAACTGTCTCTACTGACCCACAGCAGCTGCCTCACAGCGGTAGTCACAGTGGTGCTTTAACAAGGTGCTGCTCTCCCCCATCCTCCTCCATCTCCTTCATCATCATCCTGCCATCCTTCTCTTCTCCCTTCTTTCATAGCGATTGAGGCATGCATGTGAAGAGGGCAAGGAAGGAGAAGAGACACACTAGTTACCCCTTCTTTACCAACGTCCTGGTTTATAGAGAGATGGGGTGTCCTTATCACTGCCAGAGGGGAACAGAGGGCAAGTTGCAACCCACTAGGATGGCTGTGGGGTGCTGATTGATGAATACAGACGGGAAGATAGGAGGAAAAGAGGATGGGAAGAGTTGGTGGCTCAATGAAATGGCTAGACAGTGATGGATGACCAGATCTCATGGTCTTATGAGGCAGATTTTATTCATAACGTAACAGGGATAGAGCCAACTAAATCACCCCGGGCCCCCAGCTTTTCAATTAAAGACGGTATGAGAAGGGTATTGATCCACTGTGGGAGAGAACGACAGAGTGTGTGTGAGAGAAAGAGACAGAGAGATAGAGAGAGGAGGGAGAAACCGAGAGAAATAGGTTTCCTGAGAAAGAGTCAAGATTTTTAAACACTCATCAGTCCTCTAGTTCAGCCCGTTTTTCTAATTGTGTTTTATAATTGATTTCAGAGGGAGTTAAAAAAGACTTTGAAGTTTTCCAAGTGGAGAAAGGTGAGTGGGCCGAGTAGTATGTGTTTGAGTGCCAGTATGAAACACTTACTGCAACTCCACAGTTCTCATTAATGGGGTTCTTGTATTCCACCAACATCCACTTCAACAGTACCTGCTACAATATTCTATCATCTTTACACTACAACCTGGTGTCTGGTCCGGTTAACCGGTCTAACCGACCTTGATCAATGTGAGAAAGACCCAGTTCGCACCTTACCTCCAGAGCATCCCTCCTTCCTCTCCTTCCTCTCCCTCTGCCCCCTCCCTCCCTATCTACTGGTCTGCTGTAGTTTTAGCAGGTTGCTGTGTGTCCAGTGAAGCCTGCAGAGTGGAGACCCATGACTTCAGCTTGTGTCTGCTCCTGCTTTTAGGCATTGTGTCTGCCTGTAGTAAAGTGGTCTGTCTGTCTGCCTGCTGTAAAACGGTCTGTAGCGCAGTGAAAGGGCATGTTTGTTTTCTGTGTGTGTCTTCAGTAAGGGGATATGTTTGTCTGTGTATGTCTTCAGTAAGGGGATATGTGTGTCTGTGTATGTCTTCAGTAAGGGGGTATGTGTGTCTGTGTATGTCTTCAGTAAGGGGGTGTGTACGTCTGTGTATGTCTTCAGTAAGGGGGTGTGTACGTTTGTGTATGTCTTCAGTAAGGGGGTGTGTACGTCTGTGTATGTCTTCAGTAAGGGGGTGTGTACGTCTGTGTATGTCTTCAGTAAGGGGGTGTGTACGTCTGTGTATGTCTTCAGTAAGGGGGTGTGTACGTCTGTGTATGTCTTCAGTAAGGGGGTGTGTACGTCTGTGTATGTCTTCAGTAAGGGGGTGTGTACGTCTGTGTATGTCTTCAGTAAGGGGGTGTGTACGTCTGTGTATGTCTTCAGTAAGGGGGTGTGTACGTCTGTGTATGTCTTCAGTAAGGGGGTGTGTACGTCTGTGTATGTCTTCAGTAAGGGGGTGTGTACGTCTGTGTATGTCTTCAGTAAGGGGGTGTGTACGTCTGTGTATGTCTTCAGTAAGGGGGTGTGTACGTCTGTGTATGTCTTCAGTAAGGGGGTGTGTACGTCTGTCTGGGTCCATGGAGACGGCTGCCTTGACCCCTCTGCTTTCATCTCTTCTGGTAAAGCCTCTCTGATGCAGATGCTTAATGCAGCTGAATGTCCCTGAGTCAGAACGGTGTGTTATCCTCTACATCACCCTTCTTTCATGGCTGATCCTCCTATAAAGCATGAATTCATATCCAACCGACTGTCCTCTGGTCTGTAAAATACATTGAATGTGCAGCCTCCTTTGGACACCCACTCAGATAAACTGAACGTTTCCTCTACAGAGGGACATCTTTTACAAGGTGTTTTGGGAGGCTAATGGTTTAAATGCAAAGAATCCTCCCCTTTCCTTCCCTCTCCATCTGTCTCCCTCACTCTTGCTCTCGCCATGTCTCCTTGACACATAGGAAGGACAGATATCAATCTCGGTTTGGGAATGTAATCATCTGCCTGGAAAACCTCTTTTCAAACAAGGAATTACAGTCCTCGAGTTTTGGGTTGTTGCTCTCCCTTCTCTTCTCTCAGTTTCTCCACTCCTTATTATTTTGCTCTCCTTCTCTTTTTTCTCTTTTTTGCTTTCTTACTCCTCCCGCCCCCTCTCTCCTTCTTCCCCTCTCTCTCTCTCTCTCTCTCTCTCTCTCTCTCTCTCTTTCCCTTCTCTCTCTCTCTCTCTCTTGCAGTATATCATCCCCTCTGCGTGGGTGACTGAGTTCAGTTGACAGCGTTTCATATTTCATAAGAGCTCCTGTACCTGTTTGCTATTCTGTACACTGTGTCTCAAACAAGCATTCTCTTGACAAGGGGCGGCCATGTTGGCATGGATATTAAATTTGGATGTCCTACTTAGACGTCAAAACTCTTTGTAGATTCATTGGAGACGGCCACATCCAATTGTCTGTGACAAAAATTAAACTCTGCAACATCAAAGACAATAATACATATGTAAACATTGATGTTTATATTCACTTGTAATAGCCACATTTAGCATTAGCGCACAGATTATGAGCAAAATATTTCAGATAAAAGGAGCACAATCTCAGCAGTTTCACAACAACCTATATTTACCCTGAATAAAGTGGAAAAAACGTGTGCCAGCATTTTAAATCAAAACATCTTCTAGGTATTGTACAGTAATTAGATGAAGTGAACGAGCTTGTAAAGTTGTAACGGCCAGACTACTTTTCATCTAGCTGTAGTTTCACACTCAGATTTCTTACAGTTCTGGAGTGAGAACAAGCCGTCTCTACATGTCTGGGTTTCTACATATCTGAAGGCCTAAGGGTATACTATCATGACAAGTATCTATCAACACCATAGTGACAAGTTTGTTGACATACTCACATTACGCACTTCTAACCTTGCTCTTCCCTTATGCTGTGTACGTTTGTGTTGCGGAGATGTTCAAACACAAACATGTAGTGGTTCAGATAAAAAATCTTTGCATTAAATGGTTAGAGGGGAGTATCCATAGGTCATTTAGGCTCAATAAGCACACCTTCTGTCTGAAAAAGTCTATTCCACCGAGCTTTGTCTCTGATCACCCAAACCTTCATCTGCTGTCCCCCTACCTCTTCACCCGAGAAGACCAGTCAACCATGGACCATGAAAGGACAGGCTAACCATTACATCTACGCTGTGCGCTATCATTATGACAACTGAGATACAATAGATAGTGTCTGGCCGTCACTCATAGCTATGTCTCTCTGGATGAGTAGAGCCCAACGCAATGGAGCCCAGAGCAGTAGACCATTATGGGTGACAGTTGAGTGGAGGTTACTGGAAAGTCTGTCACTTTAAATTGACAGACAGCAGTAGATGTTGGGCTATGTGAGGGCTAGTAAGAATTTGACCTGCTTGACTTATAGTAGATGTCAGATGGGTCTGCCTTGTCTCCCCGTCAGCTCTGATGACTGGCGATGGGGCAATGACACGCCTGAGCACATCTCCACCAACAGTCACTTGACTGTCAGCCATGTCACCTGACTATGTCACCTGACCATGTCACACAGCACAGTGACACGGCCACTACACACTCCAAGTGCTACTAAAAGCGGGCAGGCTGTCACGTTGTCACTCGCTGTCACAGAACAACCTTGGTTCTAAATGTCGCGTTCAATGGCCAAGGACCCTTATTAGATGACTTTGCTGTAGCAAGTTGACTTTGAATGATCCCTTTGATGTTGGTCTGTGAAGGAGAGATTTTGTGCTTGGACTAATGGTTTATTGAAAAGGAAAAATGTGAATACATCTGTGTGTCTGCTTATGTATGTTTGCAAGGCATTTGAAAGTCAATGTAAGGTACTAATACATCTTATTAACTTAAAGCCTTTTTTTTTTTTGCCCTGCATTTTTTATGGATGCCGATCTCAAGTTCTAAGTGTGCTATTTACCTTTGATGCAATCACCCTAGCATATACAGTAGCTGGTTGACTTTTGGCCCTGACATTGGCTCCTGTAGACATGGAGATTGATAGACAGATGCTGTCAGGGGAAGATATACATCATTCATGTCGTCTATGTCAAGGGGAGCAAGCTGAGGAGAAGGTCATCTCTGTATCTCCGCCCACATAATCAATCTGGGAAGACTGTGCTATCAAGAGGCTAACGTGAGGTATGACGTGACGCTTATCTCTTCCACCCTCTGGTGATTTAGTTTTTATGCTGTGTGTTTAGCTGGCGTAATCAAACAGCACATATACACATACACAGACTCTCTCTCTCACACACACACACAAACACACACACTCACACACTCACACACATAGAAACTGAGTAGCTGCTGCCTTTTCAGCAAGTCTACAGTAGGGGGAATAAATATTGCTGTGTTCTGGTGACCAACTGCCAAGCGTCAAGAGTGTAGCTGAAATTGATCATTCCGATAGTCAGAGTGAAGGTTTATGGGACATTTGCCCTTTTAAAAGTAACCTGTACCTTCTGTCCTGTGAATGCATTCCATCACTGGCCGTTACTGTGACAATAGAGAGCTATCTGGTGGTGGGGGGTTGGCGAAGAGTTAGGTGGGGGTGTTGGGGTGAGGGGGGGGGGGGGGGGGGGGGGCAGATAAGAATAGTTTGAGGTCACTGAGCTTTTGGCAGCTTCCTGGATTCTTCCTGGGTTGTAATTAGCTGCTCGTGATAACGCCCATGTGCTGTAATTGTTTGCTAGTGATAAGATGCTGTCATCGTGCCCAGCAACTTAGTGCGATGATGGTAACCTGCTCACGGATGTCAGGGGACAATGAAAGGATGACACGTTTTTCCAGGACATAGTCCAGAATTACACTGACACTCATGTGAACACGTTGTGTTGAATGCATGCAATTAGTTCAAGACGGTAAAATTGCAAAAGGCATTACATGGGAATAGTTCTGTTTTATTTACCATCTTACTGATAGACTGGCACAATTGGGTTTTAGTCTGTTGAGTTGCACAATTGTTTGGCTAGTAAAGCTCTGTTCAGCTAATGGGTTCAACAAGAGTAAATTGTTCAATACAAATTTGAGTACTCAAGTTTATTAGGTTTCCCACTTTGTCTTGGCAGGGTTCCCTGCACGTAGTCTTGGGAGATGTTGTCATTAGCTGAACAATGTAAGTCACCTGTGTTTTAAATGGAATTTACTGACAAAAGGCTTTAGAATCCTGTGTCTTTTTAAAACTGTATATAAATAATGTATTTGAGTCTGTTTCACAAGTGATAGCACCTCTACACTCTCAGGTCAGTGTCTTTCATTCATCTACAGTATTCTCTTTTGAAAGTCCTCTGTACAATGAGATCAGATTGTATGCATCTCCATGCATGAGGTGACTGACTGTGTTCATTAGTTTCCAGATAGCTGTGTGTCTGTCTGTTATTGGCTAATGGAGCAGAGAACAGCCATTAGCTATGAGACAATGCACCTTCATCTCTATAACTTGCACACACCAGCGTTCCACAGAGCCCACCTAATGTATCTGTGTCTAGTTGTGTTTTGTACGTTCTCCACACGTGAAGCAGGAAATGAAGACATGAACACCCATACCCCCCCCTCTCCACACACACACACACCCCACCCCCCTCCACACGTGTCTAGATTCTTCATGCCTCTGACGGGGTCTCAAGTGGACTCTGCAGTTGCGGTGGATCAATATCTCCAACAGGATCACATTTCTCAGGCCTGTTTTTTGTCCGTCTTCTCCCAACTCCAGAGTGTTGGATGAGGGTAGAGAGACAGACACTTGATCTGTGGTGAATGGATCAAATCTCACTCAGTCTACATTCAGAGTCATGAGAGTCATGTCACTCTGTCAAGTTGGGACTTTATAATTCATCCACTTCCAAACCAACACAGAAGATGTTTTACTTTTTTACATATTGTTTTACATGTGAGGAAGTCAATATTCTCAAGTCAAATGCATGCTTTTTCTGCTGCAGTCATGTGATACTGACTGTAGAGGCCATAGCTTCAAAATATGTTGGTGAGCTTTGATCAAACAAGATCAAACTGTTTTGGTTTGGCATTGATGTGGAATTCCACTCTCTTATTATACTCTCTTGTCATCAGTGAGATGTACTGATGACAACACAGGAGTCCAAGCCCTGTTGTGACATCTGAGACAGGCACTGACAGAGCCACCTTTCTGGAGCACAATACTTTCACTTCTGCTCACCACGCTGAGGCAAATGTTCGGTCACAAAAGTCCCTTCTAATTTTTTCCCAGCATAATGTGTTTTGTTACATGGCCGTTTAGTTACTCTTATTGAATTACCAGCCACCATCAAAGATGTCCCTCTGCTATCTCCCATACATAAGATAACAAGTAATTAGGAGGTTGATATCCTGGTTCTGTCATTCTAACTAGAACAAAACTAGATAGCACTCCAGTCTTCTCATCTTTAGCTCTATCTTGTTGTGACAGATACAACTTCAAAAGAGAAAAACTGATTTAAGGAACTCTTGTTGAGTGTCAAATTTGACTCCAGGTGCCAAAAGTCTATTTGTGTTTTTCTTCCAGTAAACAAGGGTTTTGCCCGTTAAGTGTTTGTGTGTTAAACAGAGCTAGTGTCACAGGCCTGGACATGGTGACTTGTCTGTCTGTGTGTGTCGTTGTACAAAAATCCAGCTCAATTCAAAGGACTTGCAATGTTCTCCCTGAAGTCTTTTCTGCACCGAAAACCAGAGTGACCAGATAAGAGTGAGCCAAATAGATAATCTGATTTTTCTGAGTTCTCTTCTGTGGTATTGTCTTATAACCCTCTTTGTAGTGTAGCATCCCTGGGGCTGGAATTGACTTTGTATCTCCTCAGAAAGGGGTTCTGCTCTGAGTTTGGGGATCCCTTCTGTAAGCCTGTCTCTGAGAGAGACAAAGGAGAAGGAAACTGGCAGTGTAAAGAACTATGTTTAATCGGGGCTGCAGGCCTGGCCACTTTCAGGAGTTATAGAGATATTGATGTTGTTATAAAGATCAAGTATTTTCTCATCTGTTTGTGTCTGTACACAGATAAACTATTGCTGTCACTATATTCATCAGTTACAGCGATAGTATTTAAACCAACATTCTCACCATCCAATTTCTGTTACCTTAAAAGTGAAAAAACTTGAATATTGTAAAAGTATGTTTTACAGTCAATTCTTCCTGCTTCACCTTGAAAGACTCTTTCTCTCCCCTCTCTCTCTCTTTCTCCCTCTTTCTCTCTATCTTTATCTCTCTCTCTAAGGCTTTTGTTTGAGTTGATTGGTGAATGGTTTTGATGAATACTTTTTGCTCAAATAACCTTAAAGAAAGACTGCCTCCTGAAAAGATGGAGTTTTTCATTAAAATCCTTCTCACAAGCTAATTGCAAGCTCTCAATGGGATTTTCAGCAGTAGCATGGGGAAATGTTCTGATATCTGCTTCAATTTGCTATGGTAATCCTTCATGTGGTGAGCAAGCAAATGAAACCTGTTTGTCTGACACTGAGGTACAGCTTCCATTTTTTGGTAGATTATATATGTTAGGAATAGGAAACCACAGAGCCCTTCAAGATAAAAAAAAAAAGTCCAGACCTTTATTGATTAAATTCTAGATACTGTATATAGAGTATATAGATTTCCGCTCCATGATACTGGATTGAAATGGGATAAAAAAGCAATATGTTGCAATATTGAACAGCAGTAGATGAAAAGGAGTGCTGAAAGATACGCTTCATTGAGATGTCAGGCCGACATTATGCAAATCTGACTTTCAAGTCAACATCATTTATTTAATTACATTTATTTCTGCAAGGACTACATTTTATAGCCGTGCCTTCCCTCTTCAAAGGCCTCGTCAGTGTGTTGTAATTAATGTCTGTTAATGAAGCTGTTTTGATTAATGGAAAGGAATGAGGAGGAGAGAGAGCAGAATGAACCAGAGGCTGCAGAACAAACATCTTCAGTATCTGGGAGGAAATTCCAGCTCAGCCCCCAACCCTCTCATTTGTACATTAATGAACTATTCACATGATCATCTGTCAGTGTGGATTCTGTTGCAATCATTTTGACAAGAGCATGTTATCATTCCAGCACTTTAAATAGAACCATTAGTAACAGTAGAGGAACATTCTAAAAAAAGGTTCCATTTGTAATTGTTAGGTTTCAGGTAGAACTGTTTTTGTAACACTCTAATTGATTTGTTTAAATCCTGGGATAGATAGATTACAAGGTCCGGGTTTTTGCCCTTGTCAGTCTCCAGTCTACCAGTTTGTTAGATCAAATCTAAGTTCTTGCATGTAGCCTGTATACACTGTACATTCACATTGTTAAATTATACAGTAGTAAACACAAATTCTCAAGTAAAGTATGGATATGAATAATTCAATCATGACATTTGTCCGATAAGATCACTCATAAATCTTTGTGTGTCTTACAGGCCTTTTCACAGATTCAGTCCCTTTGAATTACAGACATAAAGGCAAAGTGTGAGATAATTGCATGAATTATGTAGGATGTAAAATCACTGGCCACTTTCTCATCAATCAGCTTGTGTCTGTCTTTGAAGATGTCTCTTTATATAATCAACGAGGGAGAAAGCTGCGTTACAAGGATGCTACCATCTCCAGTGCCTGGTTTCTGCCAATAGGACCACCTGAACTCACCTCCATACTTTTTTGAGCAAAAAGTATGTCCCCTAGCTAAATCCTGTTAAGGTCACAGGTCTGGATGAAGAAGAGGGTGTTGATTGGCTACCTAATGCAGGCATGCGTGATAATGATGTGTGGTCTGCCAGAACATCCCAGATGACCCCGTCCTCCCTTCAGAGGGCCCTGTGTTGCTCTGAAGTGACACTTTTATGGATGTTAATGCCTGATGGTTTTATTGATATAAATGTAGATCTAAAGAGATGTGGAGGTAATGAGAACAGTGCTAATAACAGTCACCTTCAGGAGCCTGCTGGAAGTGGATCTCCCACTCTGCTCATATCTGTCTCTGTATCCTGAATGAAGGTAACTTCATTAATGAACACATCGGCCTTGCTCTGTCTCTTCAGAAACACCCCCTCTGGCTGAGAGGAGGAAGATTACGTAGCACTGTTTGTTCTCTGAGGTAGAGCTGGAGCCTCTGCTGGGGTATTCTGACTGGCAGCCTTATTTTGACTATGTGGTTAGAAGCTTGTTTTGACTGATCTTGTCTTGTGACTGGAAGACAGTTCTGTAGGGGATCTGAATAGCCTCTAGATTGACTGCATCCGTCACATGACTGATGAGTCCATCAAGCACTGTTGTGGCATGCTCTATAATCAAGGAACCAATGGAATCACTAGAACATACCGTATAATATTAGAATTTACAAACTGCCTGATTTAATGAATAATATATTTATTATTTATTTATTTTCATTCATAACTCTTTGCCGTTCTCCATGTCACTTCTGCTCCAGCTATGAGGGTTACAGTCTTCATAGATTAGATCACATGAAAGAAAGCAACCACTGAATTTGTCTTTTTTATTAGCCATATGTGAACTCAGCTCCCAACTAACTTTCCCTTGGAATAATTCACTTCGATGATGAAAACTCAACAGGAACTTTTTCAATTACTTTTCAGGGGGAGTTCTTTCCACTGTTCGCTGTAGTAATTACTTTATGTTCATCACTGCTTTTGCAAAATCCCCTCATCTTGAGGTGAGACATGTTTGTCAGGGCTGATAAGTAGGATGTCCATCACTTGGCTTAGTTTTGAGATTACTCTCATGTACTATCTGGTGTAGTGGGTTGGCGGGAGAGAACTCAAGAGTACTCCTACTAGTTGTCATAACTGTCAGATCTACAACTCTAAAAGTGATTGGTTCCAGGTTGGGTCCTGGCCAGAGCTCTGTGACCTGTGCCTGATGTTAATCAGAAACCCCCTTAGATCTGGTAGGAAGCAGCGCTCTGAGCGGATCCTATTACTGTCTGTGTCAGCATCCAGTAGGGATGGTGTGACTCCTTATAGAGGAGGGGTGGGGGGATGGGGAGAGGTCTTGACAGGTCCTAACAGACTGCTGCTGCTGTTGCTGTTGTTGCTGGATTCAGGCATGTTGGGTCCTGGCCAAGGCTCTGTGACGTGGAGTTGAGCTCATAATAAACCCTTCTTTGATCAGATCAGCATCCTTCTGAAGAGATCCTATGAAGCTTATCTTTTTGTATCTGCAGATGTTGAAACATCAAGCATAGTCATTTCTTTATAAAGTTGTTGATCAGAGCCAATATCTTCATCACATCCCACAACTCTTGTATTCATAACCGCTCTCTATCTGATGCAGACTGTGTCCTCCGGTCCTAAATCAATATTCCACCTGCAGATAGATGGTGCACATCTGTTTGAGATTCACTCTCACTAGCAGGATTGTACACAAACACACTACCGAGAGGTGTGGACATGGCACAGATCAATAAGACAACAAACATCATATAATAGCAAAACTCTATCCACCTTTCATCTTACAACCCAGTTCTATTGTCTAAGACATTGTTCTTTGTGAAGCAATTCTTCTTTGGGCCCAGTGGCCATGCTGCATCATTATAATCAATGAACCAATCAATGTGCCTGAATCTAATCTCTCATCAAGTAACCATCCTGTTTCTAACTGTCGATGATTTGTCTGTGATGGATTGTTTTGTCAATGGTGATAGCATTTATTGAAGACACGTTTGCGGGTTGTCGACCCTCAAGGGTAGATGGGGATTAGCCAAGTGGTTCTCAAAGTGTGGTCCCCGGACCCTTAGGGATCCCCGGACCATAGCCAGGGGGTCCGCAAAATATATATTTTTAAATTGTGCTGTATCATTAAAAAGGTGAAAAAAGTTATTATAATCTACAGATGGGTGACTATCTGCACCATTAAAATAAACATATTGTGTCCAGTTAAGAGCACAAAGGGTATGCTGAATGGGTGTAACGATTTGTGGGGGGTCCTTGGAAAATGTTCTCTCCTGTAAGGGGTCCCTGGCTCCAAAAAGTTTGAGAACCCCTGGATTAGACGATGAAGTGCTTCCTCATTCAGAAAGTAGTTCCCATTCAGTACAAATATATATGTATATATACATATAGACTATATAATAAAGTCTATATGGGGTCCCCCTCTGTCTCTATCTCTCTCTCAATCTCTCTGTCTCTCTTTGCATCCGTTTCTGTTTCTGTCTCTGTCTCTCTTTGTCCCTATCTCTCCATCTATCTCTCTGCTATCTGTCAGTGTAATCTGTGTCTCTGTCCTTCACATTCCTCTCTGATAAGCAGAGGTGAAGCTCTTGACATGTCTGCTTCCCACTGACACGCTGCACAAGTGCTTCTGCATTGTCTAAATGGACAAGGATAAGAGATGTAATGCTGTTTGCTCAAAGCCTACTACACAGGGAAGACACATCCAGATATTTCAACATGGCTGTTTCTCTCATCTTCTTCAAGGTTGTCTTGAATAATCCTTAAGACCTGGGTACGTGTACAGTTACATAGTGTTCCTCAAGAATGTGCCAGACCACTCAGCCCAGCACAAAACGAGTCATCTCCATTGAATCTCTTTCTTTAGAGGAAAAGCAGAGATGAATTTGAAAGGATGACGAAGGTTGATGAAATACACATTTGCAATATCAGGCTTTGAGGTTCTGTTTGTGCAATATGAACGAGGCAGAACATTAAGGAATGATTCAGAGCGCAACATTTTTACATACTTTAAAGCACAAAACAGTGTTTTATGTAAAGCTGGCTGAAACAGTGTTATAGTGATATGCATTATCTCTTATAAAGAGTGTGGCTTGGAACACACACTTGCATACACAAGAATAAGGTCAAGAAGGCACCCTCTCTATAGGCTGTTCCAGTGTGCATACATTTTATTTTGCTTGCTTTGTGTTTTTTCATAAGCACAGATGGATTACTCTGTGGAATGTACTCTATAACAGCTGTCAGCCATCTCCAATATTGTGTCCACATACCCAGATTTGGTGTTCAATGGAAATCTGGGTAATTTAGTGTCATGGTTGTTTTTCACTTTGAAATGTATACATGCAATCTCTCTCTTTTAATGGTCTCTAATTGTCCTGTTGGCTGTTGCTCCTAATAAATTAAATTAGCTGAGCTCCTCTTAGCTTGCTGGGAGGCCTGCAGCCAACAGAAGTTAAAAAGCTTTAATTTCCCATCAGCCTACTCAGTTTACTGTCCTGCAGCTCCTGGTCAATCAGAGCCCAGATGCACAGAGACCAGGGAGGCCTGGGACTGGGGTCCCCAGCAGAGACCAGGGAGGCCTGGGACTGGGGTCCCCAGCAGAGACCAGGGAGGCCTGGGACTGGGGTCCCCAGCAGAGACCAGGGAGGCCTGGGACTGGGGTCCCCAGCAGAGACCAGGGAGGCCTGGGACTGGGGTCTCCCAGCACCACTCTGAGGCTTTTGTTTTATCTGTAGTTGTAAGAGTATGTACCGACTTTTTCCTCTGTTTGCTATTCAAACACAGCCTCTGCTCTATTGATGGGATGGACGGGTGCTGAGAGGAGCATTGCCAGAGATCTGCCCTCAAGGTCACACTGTGCACTCTGAAACCCTGAGAGACCTGCACTGAGGGAGGGAGAGAAGGAGAAAGGGAGGAGGGAGAGAACAATCGGCGGGGTTTGGAGAGAGAGAAGGAGGGAGGCAGAAGCAGCATTTGAGAGAGAAGGTTTAGAGGAAGAGGAGAAGGGAGGGGGGAAAGGAGGTGAAATAGAGGAAGAAGGAGGAGGAAAAGGAGACGAGAGAAGGAGGGAGAAAGTAAAGGAAGATGAGAGGGAGGGAATGCATGCATCTTCAGGGGTTTTTCCCCCTCCAGGAGCCCAGATCATCATACAGGTCATGAAGCAAGCAGAGAAAACTTTGACCCAGCAAAAATCTCTCTGTGAGGCCTCCAGCCAGCTCCCAAGTTTGGCTGTTTAGAATGAAAAGCTCAACCATGCAGATTGAGGGTGGATAATGAGTGTGTCTCAAGCTCTAAATGGCCTCGTGTTGTTTAGTCTTCCTGCTGGCTTCTCAGTCCTGTTTGTTGTGACTGGTCAGTCAGACTGTTCATATGAAGGCTGTTTGTCTGGCAGTAAACCCTGTCCCTGACACCACTCTGGCGTTACTACCAGCTCCTGTTGCTTTCTCAGTGAAACTGTTAACGTGCGTTAGTATCTAAACAAGCCTCTCAGCCTGATTTACCCCCCCAGGCTGCCACCATGGCACTTGCTGTAAAACCACAATAAACTGCAGTAAAACTGCAGTAAAGCAGTTCCTCCCTTCTCTTCCCTGGTCATATAACTGTTAAAGCCTCCCTACACCCAGTGGAACAGCTAATGTGGCTGTAATTGGTTAACACCAGGGTCGGACTGGCTGTCGGGAGAGTTGGGAGATTTCCAGAACGGCCGGTCAAACGGCCGTGGCATAATGCTTTAAAAATATATATATAATAATAATACACGGTCGTGGGCCGGTCTGCATTTCAAAGTCCCGGGCCGTTTTTCAGTCCCAGTCCAGACCTGGTTAACACGTTTCATAAGCTCCCGTCAGGGACATTTGCACACACAAAACACACACACACACACACACTAGCTCACCAGTGTGGGTGGTGACCCAGACCTTTGAGGTGTGAAGTGTTGTCTCCAGCACTGCTTGATATTAGCACCCAGTGTGTGTTTTGGCATCATGAGACAGGAGAGCAGCCTGGTGTGTCAGCCAGCAGAGAGCAGAGAAGCACTTCCAGCTGTGACAGAGGACTAGTCTGAGAGACCAGACCAGTACTGTCCATTCAGGGTGCTGAAAGTCAGTCTGGGGCTATATTGACTTCCTCTCGTTGACTTAGGTACAGGACTGTTCTGCTGGAGGGCGTGTGTGTGTGAACTGTTGTGTGTATTTTTCATGCTAAGTCAGACATTTCATAGGTGTTCATGCTCTAATACCAATGTTTTGTTTTGTATCGTACCATAGTAATCCTCTTTCCCAGTCAGTAATTCCCCTTGATTTAGTCATACAGCCCAAAAAGAACTGTCTTTCTCTGCAGTGCTGTGGGGTTGACTTTCCCTCTGTATGTGTGAGGTTCCTTCTCCAAGTGTGTGTGTGTGTGTGTGTTTGTGTGTGTGTGTCAGAGGTCATAGTGACAGGAAGTGCTGAACAGGGAAGACTGATGAACCTCTGAGTTGAATGTGTAGGTGGTGTCGGGAGGTCTAAGGTCATGTGGCCTGTCCAGACTCTGACAGAGCAGAAGAGAGATGAATTGTGACTGTCTGCTGTTTGATCAGAGAGAGAGAGAGATAGAGATAGAGATGATCAGAGGGAGTCAGGTGGCTAAGCGGTTAGGGAGTCTGGCTAGTAATCTGAAGGTTACCGGTTCGATTCCGGGCTGTGGCAAATGACGTAGTGTCCTTGGGCAAGGCACTTCACCCTACTTGCCTCGGGGGGAATGTCCCTGTACTTACTGTAAGTCGCTCTGAATAAGAGCGTCTGCTAAATGACTAAATGTAAATGTATCAAATAAAAGAGCAAGCACCTAAACTCTGGAGATTGTTCATTTTAAAAACCAAGGGAGTAGAAGGACACTGACCGGTATAGTTCACTCTGTTTTTCTCTCTATTCTTTTTTCTCTCTGAGGTATATGATGTATACAACGTATAAATTGTCCCAATCTCTCTCCTTCTCTCTCTCCCTCCTTCACTCTCTCTCTCTTCCCCCTATATCTCTCTCTCTCTTACAGAAGGAGTTCGTAACATGGCCATGGACTCCGGTGCCATGACGATGCCCATGACAGACCCCAACGCCTGGGCCACAGCCATGAACAACCTGGGCATGGCTCCCATGGGCCTGACCGGACAGCCCCTCATGCCAGGTACACATCTTTATTACTGTTTCTCCACACCTCTGTATCTTTTAGAGAACAATGTCTTCATTTAGCAGAAGCTTTTACCCAAAGCAACGCGCTGAGAGGGATTTGAACCTGAGACCTCTAGATCTGCAGTCAAATGCTCCACCACTGAACTGTACTTTCAGGTTAGTAATGATGGAACACAGAGAAGCGTATTGATCCGTATCGACGAGAGTAGTGCAGTGCCTGCGCTGACCTGGCCGTTTCCGACTGAGCATAGCTTCCGGAAAGGCTCCAGAGCGCTGGAAGCCGGAAGCTACGCCTCATGTTGGCCGGCGTCAGACACGTTCTGTCCTGCTATCACAGTGAGCCGACAGAGCTGAGTCATGAATGAATGAATGCAAAGGAGTCGAGGACTTTGTTCACAGGCGGAGGTTGCGGTTCGCAGTCACAGTGTGACAGAGATGGATCCTTACCACCTCGGCCACTTGTTTGGCTCATTGACACGATGGATTATGGGTGTGTTGATTACAGCAGAATCTTAGTTCCTCTAGATGGCTGTTGAGCCCAGACAGTCGCGTCCCAGGCCTCGAAATAATGTCATTTGGACGCAGTCAGTGTGTTTAGTGAGTTGGAGGGTTAGGGACAAGTCTCCAGTGTGACACGCAGCTCGTGGGGAGGACAGCCGTGTGGGATTGAGAGTCCCCCTCTCCCCCTCTCACCGTCTCCTCCCCTCCTCGGCGGAGGGGAGGAGACAGTGAGAGGGGGACGCCAGCTCCCTCCAGACTGAGGATGCTCCACCAGCGTTGGTTTCACGGTTTGGACCAGAGAAGGTGAAGATGATTGAAGCCCAATGAGGCTCCACTGAGAGCCGCGTTCAGCTGCTGTTTGTGGTGGTTTCAGCACAATCACATGTCTGGGTAGTGTGAGGTTCACCCTGACCAGGTCTGGTCTCAGGCTCTGTCTCTTGGCAACAGCTCTCCTGAAGCCTTTTATTAAATCACCTCCTCCATCTTTGTTTATCCTGCTCCTTCGTTTCAACAAAGCTACGGAAATATGCTGAGAGCTCCACAGTCCATATTTCAGCCAAAGTAGCTTTGGAGAACGATAGTCCCATCTACTGTGATTTTCCTATTCAATTTCATTTGCACCAATTACTGCTGGCAGGCTTAGCCCACTCTGCTCTCTACAAGCTAACTGCTCACACGATGGCTCTGCCATCGTGTGAGCAGTTAGCTCTTCCCCGTGATTGCTGTGGACGTGGCGTGATGGAGAGTTTTGTCTTCTGATGGGAGAGAGGAAGCATGAGGGAGAGACGGAGAGACTTGCGTGATGGGAGGCGCCCTGGCATCCTGTGTGTTGATCACTATGGAGACACCTATCATGGAGGTTGTTGGGATGGACTGTATCCCAGAGGGTGGTGTAGAGAGGGGGGGAGAGAAGGGAGGGGCACAGGAAGACGAGAGAGTGAGTAACACCACGTTCTCGCTGCGGCATACTTTTACAGACCTCCGTGCAAGCTCATCACTTTTACAGCTTCTTTGCATGAGTTTTGAAACATTGGGCCTCTGATTGGTGTTACAATTCCACACGGACCCCGAACAGTTGAGCTCTATACATGAATGGAAACCCGCCCCACCATCCGCCATTGTGAGAGCGTGGAGTGAGACAGACAGCTGGGCTCTACCCCTCCATCACCTGGAGGGAACAGCTGATGGACTCCTCCTACTCCTCCACCAGCCGTCTCTCTCTCCCTCAGGCCCAGTCCCCCCCCCCGTCTCTCTCTCCCTCAGGCCCAGTCCCCCCCCCCCCCGTCTCTCTCTCCCTCAGGCCCAGTCCCCCCCCGTCTCTCTCTCCCTCAGGCCCAGTCCCCCCCCCCCGTCTCTCTCTCTCTCCCTCAGGCCCAGGCCCCCCCCCCCGTCTCTCTCTCCCTCAGGCCCAGTCCCCGCCCCGTCTCTCTCTCCCTCAGGCCCAGTCCCCCCCCGTCTCTCTCTCTCTCCCTCAGGCCCAGGCCCCCCCCCCCCGTCTCTCTCTCCCTCAGGCCCAGTCCCCCCCCCGTCTCTCTCTCCCTCAGGCCCAGTCCCCCCCCCCCCCGTCTCTCTCTCCCTCAGGCCCAGTCCCCCCCCGTCTCTCTCTCCCTCAGGCCCAGTCCCCCCCCGTCCCCCCCCCCCGTCCCCGTCTCTCTCTCCATCAGGCACAGATGATCTGGATCCTGCCGCTTCATTACCATCTTCTCTGCTGAGTCAGCTCTCAGCCCCTCCGGATGCTCAACCAGATTAGGACTGATAGATGTTTGCCTGAGTCTCTCTGTGTTCCTCTTCACTCACACTCGTACACACATATGCTGGGTCTGGATTCAAGCACAATGCAGAACAGTGGTAGTTAGTACAGGCATCTGAACGCTGTTATTTGCTAGATGCTAGACTGGAGGCTTGGTTCTTGGGCAGGTCTACTTTTTACCTTTGAACTAATCCACCCGGATGTTCTATTGATTCTCCGTTACGAGGGAACGTCGTTCATGGTCTCATCCTTTGTTTGCTTTTCCTCTGACCAAAGTTAGAACGCTCCTTCTCTGCCCCTCACAACCTCCCAGTGTGTCTGTGTGTGTGTACCAGTGTGTGTGTACCAGTGTGTGTGTCTGTGTGTGTGTGTGTACAGTATCTACTGTATGTGTCGATGTATGTGGGTGTTTACTGTATCTATGTATCTGTGTGTGTTTGTGTGTGTACCTACGTGTGTGTGTCTGTGGTGGTTTAAGGGGTTGTCTTTGTGTATTGCCTGCAGCAGTACAAATTCCCCTGCCAACGAATACAAGAGTAGAACTCCACAGTGTGTTTGTTATTTTTTTGGAGCTGGATCGTGTGACCTTACCTCAGAGTTGAGCTCAAAGAGAATCCAAGTGTAACCTTAGCTATCTGGAACTGCAGTGTAAAACCAGAGAAGCATTGTGTGTGTCTGTGTGTGTGTGTGTTTAGGCAGGGGCCTTGATTCCTTCCCAAGCCATTTATTTCAGCATGCCTTAAGTGATTACTGTATCACTTACATACACAGACAGGTGTTAGGCAGTACTATTGAATAAAGGTTGTATATTTATCAGTGATATACTGCCCTGCTATGTTTGTGAAGTTTGTTACAGAAAAACAGTACTTACACTGTGACTCAGACCACACATTGTTATTGAATAGAGGATGTGGTTCAGTATTGATACCCTGTGAGTGTGTTCTCCAGAGCTCATGCTTTGTGCAGCTCTGAGAGATCTGGTCTGAAGAAGCTGGCCTCCAGGCAGAGCTCTCCCTAGTGGAGTCTCTCTGCAGGGGACCAGAGTCCAGACCTGCTCCCTCTGGCCCCCAGAGAGACATAGCATCACCTCACAGTAGCGCCTGGCAAGCCTGTTAGAAACCTCTATCCAGACTAACACATCCAGGCTGTGATTAGGACCAAGTGGAATCTTCTAGTGCCTCCTCCTCTGTCCCTGTCTCCGTGTGGAAACCTCCCAAGAAACAAAGATTTATGATCCCAGACACTTGACCCAGGAAGCTGGCTGTGCTTCCAGAGTGTGCTAGCCTGACTCTGCTGTGTAGCTCTGGCTGCTGCAGAGTGACTGCCTCGTCCTCACCAGAGCCAGCCTGCAGGAGACACATACATGAGTCAGACAACAAGCTGCAGGTTGGAACCCCATGGTGCCTGTGGAGCTACAGGGAGACGCTGTGGAGTTTCAATACCACAGTGACTGTAGGGCTGCAGAGAATGTGATAGTGGGCCTTGGAGAGTCATGATTAATGTCCTTTACTAATGCAGATAGATGGTTCTCCTCACAGTCATCATGTCATTGATTGGTTGGTTTGGATTGTGTTTAGTGCTGTCATTGGATGAAGTCCTCCAGAACAATTGGCTGCTTATGAGGCTAAGGAAGATGCATTTGTGGAGGGAGCAAATTCATTGGCAAGCCACACACACACATAAACACCCTTAGGAAGGCATTTAGCTTTGTCACACACACAAACACCACCCCCCTCTCAGGAGTCATTTACCCCGGGACACACACACTCACACACCTCTGTGAATACATAAACTGTCTCCAGGGACTGGTGCCTCACAACGCTCCTGCTGCTTTGTCGGCTTCCCTGTGGGCTCCTCTCCTTCAGCTCTCTCACACACACACACACACACTGTTACGGCCACATGTGTTGTGTTCTTTGTTTGTCACTTCCCTTCCCTTTTCTGTAGCTCCGCCCAGGTTGTGTTCCCCAGGATTGCCAGATGAGATGCACATGGCCAGATGATCAAGCAGCAGATAAAGACTCGTTTCCTGCTGCAGGAGAGAGGCTTCTAGCTTGGGGACTGCTGGTCTTGCTGCCTCTTAGCCTGGGAGTTTGTTGTCTTGTAGTTATTAAATGATGTTGTATTAATAAGTCCCATGGATTTGGTACTTTGAAAACTGTTTTTAGTAGTTGTTTTGGGTCAGTGGTGGAATGTTTGTTCGCCCCATACGCCCACTAAAGTTGGGGCGTAACACACACACAAAACTGCACACACACACAAAACTGCATACACACACACACACACACAAAACTGCACAAACACACACACACACAACTGCACCCACATGTACACACAACACTGTACACACACTGCACACATACACACTGCACACAAAGGTTTTAGCCAAAACACCACAAGTTTAGTTGCCCTTTATGCATTTTTGCATTCATGGATCTGTCTTATTGCTGAGGAGATGTGTTTTCCAGGTCCTGTGTGTGTGTGCCTTAGAGAGGGAGGTGATGAGTGGTGGAAATGTCTATAGTAATAAAGATGTGATAAAAGGAGAGAGACCAACAGAATGGAGGAGATATATGTGTAGGTGTGTAGTGGTTGAGAATGCTAAGGCTACAGACGCAGAGTAGGAGAATTCTGGTCCAGAGCCAGGCGGATACCATCGACTATAGTCACCCTGGTGACCAGCAAATGACCCATGTCTGACAGAAACATGAAAAGGGAGATAAATGCTGATGTTTATATTTAGATGGAGATTTGCTGTCAGATAAGTTATTTCTTCAGACAGATGGGCAAGCCTCCCAGCTTGGTCCAGGGGATGTGGCCCTGCTCGCCTCATTAGACGATATTACCCAGCGTGCCTTGCAGCACATCCTGTGTCGCCCTGCCACCACCACTGCTGGTGGGGACGTTTACCCTGGAAATCAGAGAGAGGAGGAGAAGGGGAGGAGAAGGAGGAGGGCCAATGTGACAGCGATAGCCAGCAGGTTTCTACACTCAAATGCCAGTTTTGTCATTCCTCCCTGCACTTTTGATTGATGGGCATCTTGAAATGTAATTACCTTCCACATACCTCCAGGAAACAGTGACAAAGAGAAAGAGACAGAGAGTGTGTGAGTGTGTGTGTGTTGGTTTATGGGCGGTGTAGTGATGCAGATAAAATTGCATGAATTTGGTTACACAAAAGAGTAAGTGTTTGCAGGTGGCAGATCTTATTGTTGGTTCTCTGAATATCTGGAGATGTTTTGCATTGGCTTGGAGACTGTGTGTATGTGAGGTGACCAGTGTGTTGAAAGTCTGTGTGTGTGTGTGTGTATGTTTAGGTGATGAAATCAGATGAAACAGATCTGGGTCTGAGGCTCCATGGTTTCCTGTGTTGAGAAAACCCTGTTGTAGAGTAGAAAAAGTAAACACACAGCATACACAGCTCTGCTGCATATGTCTGGTCTCTCAGGCTCTGAATACTGTACAACACACACATACATACACACACACAACCACTCACTCACACACACACACACACAGGGGCACAGACACACTGGTTGTAAAAAGAGAAGCAGCAGTGAAACAACCTTGGTCTGATATAACCAGCTTTCTCTGTGTGGCCTGGAGGCCTGGTTTCTATCATCTGTCCACTCTCCCTTCCTTCCTTTTTTCCTTCTTTCCTTCCTTTTTTCCTTCCTTCCTTTCTTCCTTCTTTCTTTCCTTCCTTCCTTCCTACCTTCCTTCCTTTCTTCCTTCCTTCCTTTCTTCCTTTCTTCCTTTCTTTCTTTCTTTCTTTCTTTCTTTCTTCCTTCCTCCCCACCTCCCTCCCTCCTTATCTCTCCCTCTCCTGCCATCCCTTTATCTCTCCTCTGCCTTACCTGGGGAGGATGAGTCGTCACCTAGGCAACAAGGGTCTCTTATCACCTGCTCCTCTCAATCAGACACTAATGATCAGGTCATCAACGTGAGACAGAGAGATGCAGGGCACTTCTTTTCTGCTCACTCATTCTTCTACTCTGTGTGGTGTGGCTCCCTCCACATCTGTCTCCTGGGCCCTGGCCTTCTTTCATCCCTAGTAATATTCCCCCTGCTACTCTATTTTGGCAGTTTCATGCTGTCTCATGAATTATGATTTTTCAAGCTATTTTCTCAAAGTGAACGTTGTGTTTCATGTTACAGTTTTTCTGAATTGCTAAAACACTAAAACCCATTGGCTGAACAAAGTTCTCAGTTGCCTGAACTCATGTAGCTCATTGTGCAGTCTGTTGTCAATACCTTAAACCATTTCACATGGTAAAACACAACTTGCAGATCTCACATAGACTTTTCAGCAAAACTCTAAACACATTCTCATTCTCAAAACACATTCTGCACTCTAATGCACATGTCATCCATACTGGTAAACACAAATGGCAACAATCAAATACAAATAGAGAAAACATGTCATTGACAAAACACAACCACTCAAAATTGATTTCACTTGTTTCAAATGATGTGACACAACCAATATAAGCCAGTTCAGAGAGCAAACAGGTTGTTGAAGGTGGGAAAATATTGCTTGTGATGTCGACAAAGTGCTCTGGCCTGACCCAGCCCAAAGACAAGAAGAAGCACATTGATCACATGTTTACTCCTTAGATTGTTGTCCCTTTTACTGTAGTATTGTATACTGTAGTACAGTGCATTGTAGGCTGTATACTGTACAATGAACAAATTGTATGGCCCTGAACATTGTGCTTTCCATTTGTTACAGTAACAGTACTGACTGCTCAATAGATTTTGACTGGTTGCAGGTTCATATCAACAAAGAACAAGAGTGAGTTGTGAGTAGTGAGATGCAGGGTACAGTACTGTATAGGGGTACAAGGAAGAGAAAGAACAAAAAAAGAGAGCAAAGCAGAGTAGTAATTTCTGATACATTTTGAGCTACTATGATAGAACATGTTGTCGTTCATCAAAAGACAATGACGGATAAATATGAAATTTGTTTTGAGGTTACGTAAAAATGATCTTCTCCTTGAGAACTATATATGTTTTGAACAATGTGTTTTCAATTTTTTTGTGTATTGTTTACTGACTGCTTGATAGTGTATATCATTTTGATCACTTTGTTTATGATTTGAGAGCAGTGTTTGATTTTGAGCACAGGTAAATCTGTTTTGAGGTGAAAGCTTGATTTTGAGCACAGGTAAAACTGTTTTGAGGCGAAAGTTTCATTTTGCAAGA